>NW_026019994.1:0-15590 GCF_900185275.1 Solanum verrucosum | reverse complement strand
TTGATAACTCTCAAATGTCCTCTTTAAAAAGGTCGTCGTCAATAAAAATAACCAACTAAGAGTAGGGGACGAATCCCTAAGGGAATTGTGTATGATTAAACATTCAATTAGTGAGTTAATTAATTCCAATGGAGTTGATATAGCAAATGGGTGGATTATTCCACCAAATTTACCAACACTAACTCAAACACTCACTTAACAATATTAAAATAAGAAAAGATTCACAAACAAATCGACTCTAGGGGTGTGGGGATTGAATATTGATCTAAATAAGGGTATTGTAGAATTTCTCTTTTACAATCAAATAACCAAAGATAGGCTAGGTCATGTTCAATGACGCTAATCTCCTTTCGATATGATAGCATCCTTGCATAGAATCTCCTTATGGTCTCCTCTACAAGCTAACCTAAACAACCCAACACCTTATATCTACAATAAAGTATAACTGAATTGCAACTATCAAAAGATTACCCACTTGTATTGGTCTCTTTCGAGCAACAATGCAAGATCGAAGCAAAAATAAAGTTGGCCACCTTAATTGATGAATTAATCACTCGGTAATCGGTCAAATCTATAATTAATAACTACAAAGCATAACATTTTAACAAACCCACTAAATTAAATCAACACTCAACCCCATAATAACACCCAAGAGCTTGGAGTTTTAGCCACTCATCACAAAGTGTAAAGAAATTATACCTTGCATGAAATTAGCCATGGATAACTTGAAATTGAGCAATTAAGAGCAAACCAACTTTGAATTCAATCTCAATTTATCAAATTCAAGTTAACAAATTCTACACCCTAGAACTAAAAGTGTTTTCACTCAATAGAAAGTATTTCTCTCTCTAGAATGTTCAGACTTTTCTCACCATTTTCGAACTCCTTATTTCTCTCTCCTTTGGGCTATTGATAGTTTTCTGAAATTTGGCCCAAAAACTAAATTTGTATCTCATTCGGCGACGTTAGTTGGGTTCACCAAATACATTCAGTGAGTCACTAAATACGCTTGAGTTCACTTTTTCATTGCTTCACGTGTTTGAACCTTATTCATCAATCTCATTTAAGTCTTTTTTTTCAATTCGGCGATGCGCCGATCATCACCCTTGTTCGGCTTTTGAACCTTCATTTTCTACATCGGTACTATCGAATTTAGGGATATTCACCTTATTTTCCTTTTTGCATTCGACACATCATCATTTATCCTTTATTTTGCCATCTAACCTTGAGAAACGACCCAGTGCACTGTTAACTTGGGTGATCTCAGATTCAATATGTGATTTGTTCTTTATGTTTGGTGACCACAAGTGTATGATTTACACTTCTTTTCACATCTTTGGCCATTGTTCAAGCACTCATCCTTGCCTAGTCCATTAGTCTTTATAGTGGCAAATCATCAAAATATAATAAGAATAGGACATAACTAGGCATTGAGGACACTAATTATGGAGCTAAATAGGCCCCAAATTAGTGCAAGTCTACCACTCATCAACACCCCCAACTTAAACTATTTTTTTGTCCTCAAGTAAATCAAGAACACAATAAGGGTGCCTAATGGTGTCTACTACAGTATTCAATGAGAGCCATCATGCAAGTTCCATTACAAGACTACTCTCGAACGCATGCTACCACTAAAATAGGATCAACAAGCTTCAAATGATGACTAGGCGGCTGCAACACAAGCTCAAGCTCAAGATCACTTCAGCTTCTTTTCTAATGCAAGACCATGTTTCGATAAATGCATTCAAGTGCCCTCATAGCAAGAACAATTACATGTTCTCACCAATGCAAATCAACAAAGAAGTAAGGAATCAATACAATTCTCACACTCTCAAAAGAGTAACACATGCAAGCTTCGTCCCCATAGGTTTGTCCATATTTTTCCAGTCATCACACACAACCTAGATCATGCAAGATCTCAAGGGTCTTTTAGACTTGTAATGGGGTTGAGGGTTAAGTTATGGTCAATTTGGCTAAGTGACTTAACATTTTCAAAGTATTGGTGCAATAATTTTTTGCCTCTTCTCAAGTTCTTTTCATTCTTTTTCATTTGAGAACTATAACTTTGAATTTCCACTCACTTTATTTGGAATTCTCTTTATTTCCTCACTTCACTTTTTCATTTCCATTTTTCCAAAACATTTTCATCATAATGACTCTCTTTCGTTTTCTTTTTTTTTATAAGGAGGGGTTCCTTATTTTGTAACAAACTTTAAAGTTGAGTCTCATTTCATCTTTCTTTTCCCCTCATCTGGATTTAATTCTTCCTTTCTTTCCACACACCAAACTTAAGGTTTTCCCAACAAATCGGTTAAGCTCACGAGTCTTTCTTTAGGTTTTCCCAACAAATGGGTTAAGCTCAAATGGTGGCCAAAAGGGATGGACACCCTCACAAGGTAGTCACAAAGGATTATGGAAATTTGGGTTCTCTCTTTGAATTATTTCCCAAGATCATGCCCCATATTTACCAAGATTTACACCAATTAGGACAAACAAGGCAAATTCTAGGACTCCACACATAAGCTTTCAAGTAAGGCCTCACCACGTATGGCTCTTCGAAGTACACTCATTTAGCACATCCCAAAAAGATCAAAATTGTATGTGCCATGTTCATTCCATGGCTCACATCAACACGCAGCTAGTCAATAAAAGATTCAGAGAGATCGCTCAAAAGTACAACCACATCTTTTTCATTCTCGCACCACCAACAATATAAATCATGCTCATCATGAGTACTATTCAAGCCGTCAATATTGAATACATTTGATTCATTGCCAATTGAAAACTCAAGCAATTCATGATTAAAAATTTATAGGGTAGTTGAAAAACCGAAAGATGGAGTCTAAGAGAGAACAACTAATTGAAACACTACCAACATAACAAACACATCAAAAAGGGGAATATTGGCACGAGTTCCCTCACACCACTTAAACATAAATTGCAATGTCCCACAATGCAAAATAACTAATATGAGCAAGCAAAGATGGAGGGACTCCCAGAACATTTTTTGAATAACTTTTGCCGAATCGTTCGGTTGATTGCAAAGTAAGACTAGCTCGTTGATGGTGCCTGTAGCCTTGAAAATTTTAGCCTCCACTTCGGCAAGTTGTACCATGATCGTGCAACGTCAACTGGCGAATCGCTTAATTTCTGTGAAATTGTTGAATCTTCTAGTATACTTCTCACTTCAGGCACCTAATTAGGTGAACTGCATCGGATCCGCCCAATCACATTGGTGCATCGCCAAAATGGTGATGTAGTGCTCCAAAATAGACAGTAAACACCTAAAGCTGAGCAAGCCATTGGGCGAGATCGTTGGATCTTGCTTAACTGTGTCAATGGATCGCTAAGTTGCCTTCTCTATCACCTATTTTTTGAATTATACCTCCACAATTGAAACCCACATTATTAAAAAATACTAACTCTTGGGTTGCCTCTAAAGAATCATTTGATTTATCATTCACGATACGAAGTGGGTATGCCTTCAGGCATCACTCAAATACACCACTTCAACAACCCCCCACATCATGACCATCCCCAAAGTACACCTTCAACCTTTGCCTATATAATTTGAATCATACCCCCTTTGCATCTTCAATTTCAATCACACCATTTGAATACACTCTCGTGATTGTGTACAGACCACTCCATTTGGACTTGAGCTTGCTCGTGAAGAGTTTCAACCTTGAATTAAAAAGTAGGACTATTTCTCTTACTCGAAAACTCATGAGGCAAAATCTTTGCATCATGTCACCATTTAATCTTTTCCTTATAAAGAGCGGAGCTTTCATATGCTTGCAAACAAAACTCATCCAACTCAAGGATTTGACGAACACGGTTCTTGGAAGCCACATCCCAAGTCAAATTTATTCTTTTCATTGCTCATAATGCTTTGTGCTCTAACTACACTGGAAGATGAAAAACTTTCCCAAACACTAATTTTAAGGAGACATACCAATAGAAGATTTGAATGCCTTGTGGTAGGCCCTAAAAGCATCATCAAGCTTACTGGACCAATTGGTACGATGGACATTATTGTTTTGGATGGGATACTCTTTATTGCTTGATTAGACAGCTCAACTTGTCCACTAGATTGTGGATGGTACGCCATTGTCATATTGTGGTTAACTCCATATTTTGATAGAAGGGTTGAAAATTGACGGTTGCAAATGTGTGATCCACCATCACTTATAATAGCCCTTGGGGTCCCAAACCTTGTGAAAATATTCTTTTTGAAAATCATTGTGACACTTCTTGCTTCATTGTTTTGTAATGCCATAGCTTCCACCCACTTGGAGACATAGTCAACTTCCACAAGAATGTATTTTTTTCCCAAATGAGATAGGAAAAGTGCCCATAAAATCACTCTCCCAAACATCGAATAATTCAATATCAAGGATTTGTGACAGCTGCAACTAATTTGTCCTAGATATACTCCCTTGCAATTGACATTTAACACAACATTTGCAAAGGCATGATCATCTCTAAACATCATAGGCTAATAATTGCCACATTGTAAAACCTTAGAAGATGTACGGATACCTCCATGATGACCACATGTACGCAAAGCATGGCATGCTTCAAGTATTTCATTCACCTCCAATTTGGGTATACAATGTTGAATGATATTATCAGCATAATCCCTAAAATTTAAAGGTTCATACCATATGTACTTCTTCACATCAAATAGGAATTTCTTCTTTTGATGGTTACTCAAATCATCAGGTAACAACCCACACATAATGAAGTTTGCAAAATCAGGATACTAAGGAATAGAGGGCGTAGAAATTATTATTATCGATTCTAGAATCTGCTTCCAACCTTGAAAGATGGTCAGCTACATGATTTTCACACCCCTTTCAATCTGCACTTCAAAGTCAAATTCGTGTAGGAGTAGAACCCATCAAATCAGCCTTGGTTTCACCTCTTTCTTTGCCACTAAGTACCTTAGAGCCACGTGGTTTGTGTGCACGATCACTTTGGTACCCAACAGGTATGCTCTAAACTTCTCAAACCCATATACAACAACCAACAACTCTTGCTCCATCATAGTGTAATTCTTTTGAGCACAATTCAGGGTTTTGCTAGTATAATAGATGGAATGAAAGAACTTGTTTTTTCGTTGCCCAAGAAAACCTCTAATGCAAAGCCACTAGCGTTACATATTATTTCAAAAGGGATATTCCAATCGGGTGCAATGATTATAGGGGCTGCAATGTGTTTCTACTTGAGCGTCTTAAAAGCATCCAAACATGACTGTCAAAAACAAATGTGCTCTCGTTCTCAAGATGTTTTCACAATGGAATGACAATCCTAGAGAAGTCTTTAATGACCCACCTATAAAATGCGACATGACCAAGTAAACTCCTTACTCCCTTTACCAAAATTGGGGGAGGTAACTTCTCAATAACTTGAATTTTAGCTTGATCAACTTCAATACCATCCCCAGAGATTTTGTTCCCAAGCACAGTTCCTTCTTTCACCATGAAGTGCCAGTTCTCCCAATTAAGAACCTAATTTGAATCTACACACCTTTTAAGCACCATCTTCAAATTCTTCAAGAATTCTTCAAAAGAGTCTCCAACTACAAAGAAATTTTCCATGAACACTTCTATGGATTCCTCCACCACATCTGCAAAGATGCATAGCATGCACAACAGAAAAGTAGTCGGTGCATTATATAACACAAATGGCATTCCCTTGAAGAATATTCCATAAGGGCATGTAAACGTTGTTTTCTCTTGATCCTTCGGTGTAATGGAGATTTTAGTTATACCTAAAATACCCATCAAGGAAGCAATATTATCCTTGCCCGCGAGCCCATCAAGCATTTGATCGATAAATGGCATGGGGAAATGATTTTTTTTGGTCAATGAGTTAAGCTTCTGATAATCCATACACACACCACCTAATCACATGTCTAGTGGTGACAAGCCCGACCTCTTTATTTGGAACGACCGTAATACCACCCTTTTTAGGAAGACATTGAACCAAACTCACCCATTGCTATCCACAATTGGAAAAATAACTCCCTTATCTAACCATTTTATAATTTCCTTCTTCACTAATTCTTGCATCGGAGGATTCAATCTTCGTTGATGCTCAATTCTTGGTTTGCAATCTTCAGACAAATTAATTTTGTGAGTACATACACCCGACAAAATTCCCGCAATATTGGAAATTGACCACTTAAGGCTCTAATGTGCCTCTTCAACTCTATGATTATCAATTCCACTAGTGATTGTTCAAAATCACTAGCAATATTTTACCAAGAGTGTGTTGTTAGTCCCCAAAAAAGCATATTTGAGATGAGGTGGGAGCTCCTTCATATCTAATTTTGCTTGTTCAATAATAGATGGCTTGGCCGGTGGTGCTTTTCGAGTAGACAAATTGATATCAAGTTTCCTTTGAAATGAAGTATGTGAGCCCACACCTACAAGAGCAGCCACACTTCATCATAGTCACTAAGTTTGGCTTGATCATAATTTGGTAGCACTTGAGCCACAGATTCCCCACAATATGTTACACTTCCAAAATTTGTCACCATTTCATCAATCTGATCCAAGTGAGACACAACGTGCATATCATTTTGATATTTCATTTATTTGTGAATATTGAAGCTAACTACTTCGTCATTGACTCGGAACTTCAACTCGCCCTTCTACATCAACCAAACCTTTACCCATGGCTAAGAGTGGTCTATTAAGAATAACCGGTATTTCAATATCAATCTCACAATCAAGAACTACACAATCAGTGGGGAATACCAATTTGTCAACTTTCACTAGCACATTATAGACCACACATACCGGTCTCTTTATTGAACGATCATCCATTAGGAGCCTCATGTTTGTAGGTTTCAGTTTCTCAAGCTCAAGCTTATAAAACATCAGCAATGGCATCAAATTTATACTAGCACCAAGATCACACATGGCTTTTGCAAAAGTTCACGCGCTAATAGTGCATGGAATAGTGAAAGCTCCCAGGTCATATTTCTTGAGGACTACATTCTTCATCATTATCGTCCATATATTTGTGGAAATTCAATTGTTTCACAATCTATCACCCACTTATTTGCCACAAATTCTTTCATATATTTTGCATAACCTGGAATTTTGGTCAAAGAATCCACCACTGGAAATACTCACTTTCAAATCATTCACTATTTCCACAAACTTTTTAAATTTTTCATTGTCATTTTTCTTTCTCAATCTTTAAGTTAAAGGAGGTATAATCTTGATTTGAGGTAATGTGGATGAAGCCTCAACAACACCTTCCTTCACATTTATCTTTGGCTTTCCTTCCACTTCTTTTGCTTGTGGCTTAAACATTCCCTTAGATGATTCATTATCGGTAATCACCCATTAAGAATCCATATTATTGGGCCCTGTTATTTCTAGCAAAGTCCTTCTACTTCTAGTAACTATAGTCGAGACTTGGGTAGCATCCCTTTGATTCTCATCTCCGTGAGTCATTGAATCCTCATAAGGAGTAGCATACACAAGAGCAGTCATCTGATCCATTTTTTCTCAAGCGACTTAATGGAGGATGAATGTGAGCTTACGGTCGTGGACAAATTTGAAATGTCGCTCTTTATTTCTTGCAAAATCATTATCTGACTCTACCACTTTGTCAAGAATTTTAGTCAATAATTCATTGGTTTGTGAGTTCATCGGCTCATGTAAGTTGATGGGTTGCACATACATAGCATCTTCACATTCCCTTTCCTACTACGTTTCATTATTATTTTTGGTACAACCTTGATTTCCAGTTAGATTTGGGTAGCTTGTTCAAAAACCCTCCGGATTTCCACCTCTCATTTTATCCCCATCATCATACAACCTCCGAGATATTGTGTTCACTAAATTTGCCCCACCTCCAAAGTCATTCTTGGATAACATTTCAAGTTGAGCAATTAATTTTGCAATGCTTTTGTCACACTCTTGGCTTTTTTTTCTTGTTCCTTAAGCATCCCAAGTATGGAAGTGACACAAAATATTCACTCGTGTATTAAGATTGGTTAATTTTAGTCATCTCATTAAGCAACCTCGATGATTCTATGAATGGTTGTTTAACTATACCACCCCAAACAAGATTTTCAAACAATCCTTTGTTTAACATATCAAGACATTGGTAAAAATATTGCAATAATAGCTCATCAGGGAAACCATGTCTTGGACATTGCAACAATACCTTCTTAAAGCATAACCACACTTTATGAGTGGGTGATAATGATCAAATCACCCTCCAAAACAAATTAAAATAGTGAATGGTCGTAATCAGTAAAAAATCCAACAAAGACTCGTAGTCGAATCCCACAGGGAATGGTATATCGTAGAGAATTTCTTATCAAGAAATTTGGATTTTAAATTAGCTCATTTACAATAGTAAGCAATTGGGTGGATGATACAACAAACTTAATATAAAGATTTGAATATCAATTTTCACAATTAAACTAAAATTCGAACGAAAGAAGAGTTAACAGGTAATCAAGGGGTGCGGGGATTGGATATCAATGTCACATAGCAGTGATTGTGCTGCTCTATAGTGATGTACATACATGAATAGGCTAAGTCATCTTCAATGACACTTATCATCTTTCAATCTCAAAGCATCTATGCCTAGAATCTCCTTTCGGTCTCATCTAATGTCAATCCTAAACAACCCATTACCTTACTCTATCATCTCTTTGATGAATAAGGCAAATATATCTGACCCATAACCTCTCTTTCAAGCAAGCCATAGACATCAAACCTAAATTGCTAGTATTTAACTAATTACGCACTCAAATTAATCTCTTTCGAGCATCAACAAGAGATCGAAACTAGGAATTAAGCTTGCAACCTTAACCCTTAAGTAAACCCCTTGGTAATTATACCAAATTCATGCATAAACAACAACAAAATAGAGCATAGCACAATACCCACCTCATTAAATCAACACCCAACCTTATTAGAGCACCTTTAGATCTTGGGGTTTTAGCCACCCATTACAACAAGTAAGCAGACATGGGTAACTTGAAATCAAGAAATTAAGAGTAAACCCACTTTTTATTCAACTTCAATTTATCAAATTCAAGCTTCAAATAGTAAAACCCCAAGAAAACTAGAAAACGTGTTCTTTCAAAAGTAAAGTGTTCTTAAAAACTCTAACTCAAAACTCACTCACTTGAAGTCACTATTCGAACTCTTTGAACTCTTCTTCGAACCCTCTAAAAATTGTATCCTTAGCACTATTTCTATTTTCCCCAAAATTTGGCCCAAAATCCACGTAATAACCAACTCTGTAACGTTAGTCGGGTTTGCCAAACCTGATCGGTGACTCGCCCTTCGCTCCTCAACTCGCCTTATGATGATCTAGGCTTCATATGTTTGAATCTCAGTTGGCGAACTCAATAGATTCAGCCTTTCACGTTCGGTGAATCGCCGAATACCACATTAGTTCATCGTTTGAGCAGTAATTCTTTGCTTACACACTATCACTTTGGGCGATGTGCATCAAAATCATTGTTCTAACTCAATGCATCACCTTTTATACTGGATTTCATCGACCTTCTTTGGTAGACCACAAGTGCTTGGGTAGGGTCATACTCAGTTGGTGATCCTTTATTCATGTTAGGCAATCAACAATGTTCACTTTGCACTTCTTTTTGTATTTTTGTCCATTTCTTCAAACTTCTATCCTTACCTTGTGAGATTGCCTTCATAACAGCAAATCATCAATATTTAATTAGAACAGGATAAAGTTACACATTGAGGACACTAATTATTGAACCTTAAATGAGTGCAAATCTACCCCTCATCAACACTGCCAACTTAAACTTTTGTTTATCCTCAAGTAAATCAAGAACACAATAAGCTTAATAAGGGTGTCTACAATAGTACTCAATTAGAGCTAGCTTGCAAGCACCATAGCAAAATTAGTCTGAACAGCATGTTACCCCAAATCATGATCAAAAAGATTCAAATGATAACTAACTAGTCTCAATACAAGCTCAAGCTCATTTTAGCTTCTTGTCTAATGCAAGAACATGTTTCTACAAATGCATTCAAGTGCCCCTCACATCACAAACGATTTCATACTCTCACAAAGAAAATCGGCAAATGCAATAGGAATCAATGCAACTCTCCCTCTCCCGAAAGAGAAACACATGTTTTATCCCATAGGTTTGCCCATATTTTCCCAATCAACACACAACCTAGTTGATGTAAGATCTTGAGGGTGTTTTAGAACTGTAATGGGGCTGAGAGTTCGGTATGGTCAATTTGGATTGCTGAATTATACATTTCAAAGCATTGTTGCAATCATCATCATCTCCTCTCAAGTTCTTTTTTTTTGTTTTTCATTTGAGAACTCAAATCTTGGATTTCCACTCAATTTATTTGGGACTCCCTTTATTTCATTCACTTCTCTTTTTCATTCTCGTTTTCATTTTTCCAATCTATTCTATCACAATGATGGTACAACACAATTTTTTTATTTTTTTATAAGGAGGGGTTCCTTCTTTTTGCAAAAGTTTCAGATTTGAATCTCATTTTATTTTTCTTTACCCTTCACTTGGCTTTCGTTCATCCTTCTATTCCACGCCCAAAACTTAGGCTTTTGGCCTAAGTTGACTATTCAAACATTGCAATATTTCAAAAATGATTTTTTTGTGAGAAGGTAAGGATAATTTGGTTCAAGAGGATTCTTTTGGTTGTCAACAAATAAGGTTAGGCTCAAATGGTTCCAACAAGGATTCACACCCTTACAAGGTAGTCACAAAGACTTTATGAAAAAATTGGTTCCCTCCATTGAATTTTCGCCCAAGATTAAGTATCACATTCACAAAGATTAACACAATTAGACTAACAAGGCATATTCTAGGACTCCACATGCATGATTTCAATTAAGACCTCACCACACATGGCACTTTTAAAAAAACTATTTTAATATATCTTGAAAAGATGAAAAGTGAACGTGCAATGTTCATTGCAAAGCTCACATCAAAACATAGCTAGTCAAAAAAAGATTGAAAGAGATCACTCAAAGGTGTAACCTCATCGATTTTGTTCTCTCAACGCCAAAACTATGCATCATGCTCATAATGAGTACTATTCAAGACATCCAGATTGAACAAAATCGATTCTCAAATTGTTATTAATGAAAACTTCAAGCATTTCACTATTTAAACTCATGGGGGGTTGCAACATCAAGGGAGAATGAGATTGAAGTAAAGAAACACACAATTTCCCAAAAGAGCTCTCTAATATAAACATTAAACTACAATGGTTCAAAATACAAAATAACAAAATACAAGAAAAAGGGGAATATTGGCACGAAGGCCCTCACCCCACCAAAAATAGAATGCAGTGTACTCAATGCAAAATAAATAAAAGTATTGGGAGGCTGAGAGAAAGGATCCCCTGACAGGCTAATGCTTATGGAGCACTCTCATCTAGAGTCTCGGGAGGTGAAGCCTCAAGAGGGGCATCGATGCGCAGCAGTCGGATTGGTGGAGGGGGGTATGGGAGGTACAACTGGGGCATCAGTGTCCATCTCAAATAACATGAGTTATGGTAGGGTCTGAGTAACCCCACTAGACCCAACTTCTAAAGTCTCTCGAAGATATCTCTCCAGTGCAGCCTGAAGGATGTCCTCCTCAGTCTTATGCAGCTCGATCAGTGTCTTAGTTATCTCGTGCTCCTTAACTCTTAGCTCATACTCATGAGTCTCCTAGGCCAATTCCTCCTCAGCCCTCTTACTCCCATCATTAACAGCTGTCTCAGCATCAACAACAACCTCTGGCATAGTTGGGGCAGGCACAACACTAGGCATCTCGGGCTCATTAGAAAAGGGAAACTCACCCCAAAGCATGCAGATGTTCGTAGACTATAACAAGACTACCTCCACCCTTGATGTAGCAACATCAGTCCTTAAGGTGTCTAAAGCACAAGAACTACCATTGGCCTTCTCTCGAGCCTCAATCCTAATAGTCAAGTCATCAAGCTTCAAAATGTGGCTCTCAATCGCCCCCTCACACTTTCCCACTCTTTCAATCACATGAGCCAAGGCCTTCTTGATGGCCTAGTCAATAAGCTAGGGCAAGTCCTTCTCAACTCGGGTAGCTCTCAGATCTATTGATCGGGCCAAGCTGCCCATCTAATATATAAGTGCTAAGGTCAATGGGGGAAGGGAAATAGGAGAGGGGGAGGCATCACATCAGTAGTGGTGGTAGTAGTAGGTTGTACAAGAACAACAACAAAAGAGCCAACAACAAAGGAAGGTGCAAAAACAAATGCTTGCTCCACAGATGGAGCACGTGTGCTGGTCTCAGGTGCTAGAGTAGTAGGGTCGACCACTGGACTGGAGTATGGTGGTGATGGCTTCATTCGAGCCGTATCATCTCTCAAATACTCGACCTTGATCCTATGAATGTCACTGGAGGAGACTGGTGTATCTTGACATTAGCTTTCCCTCGAAAGAAAACTCCCACTCTCTCGCATAGATGAGTAATGAGCATTGGGAAGGGAAGAGATGTATGCTCTTGTCTGGCCCGAAGTAATATCTCTTCCACAATTATGCCCCTAACTTTCATCTTCTTTTTCTCAATAATAGAACCCACTAACACCACCTTTTTGGATGTCAGAGTATGGATTAGTTCTAGGACAGCATCACGTTGCTACTGAAAAATACCCAAACTAGTATCTTTTTACAATGTTCAGGTCCTTATTTTCTATCTTAGCACCTCCATCCATCCAAAAAAGTGCAAACTCATTTGATATTAGAGAGGCCAACCACCCTTTAATGCATCCAATGTCTTTGTTCATCCGGGTCTTGTATTCATTATTCTGATTGTCCTCGGGTGCACAGTACGGTGTTAATTTCACCAGCATTACACTTAACCATTTTTCCTCTCACTTCAAATTCATCGAATATCTCCCAACCATGCCCTTATGCTTTTCAGCAACGCCTTGGCAAATGCATCATAAAACTCTCATACCCACTTTGGTAAATATTGTTGTCTGGCCTTTGTAAACTGCTCCTGATTGTGAGATTTGATTGTTTCCCATATTGATGGATACCCTTGACTCCGTTAGTCGAGATTCAGCGCTCCTCGAAAATGGTTTGTTCCCCTTCTGTCTTGAGCCAATTCAAAGCCCTTGGAGATATAATCAGAGAATGCAAGAAGCAAGATTTGGATCTTATGAGGGTGACACCATTTTTGATTGGATATTCATATTCTTTGTAGTTATGTTCTTATTTACTTTCTTACCCCCATTGGTAGGGATCTAAGGATTGGATTCTCTGTTTGACTCATTCTCATTTGTTCTGGCCATTATTTATAAAGCACACTTTCAAACAATGTATTTGTGGAGGTGAGTTGAATTGAGCTATAAATTGAAACTTAATTCAAAAGCACTTTTAAGGCTCGCCTAATAGGAAGGTGGATCGCTAAACAGGTTCGGCGAACTACTGTGAGCATGCCGAAATGGACAGTGTAAAATTACTCATGGTTTAGGAAAAAAAGGCGAAGTTAATAACAACTCAGCAATTCACCAAGTTGGTTTCGGCGGGCTAAGAGAAGTCTGCCAAAACTGACAATCCGAAAGGGAAAGATACAGGCATCAAGGGCGATGTCATCTCCCATTCAGTGATACACCAAATGGGTTCGATGGACTAAGAAAAGCCCGCTAAATGGAATAATACCTAAGGCAATGCATATGCTAAAGAAGGTGAGTTGGGTCTTACTTGGTGATTCGCCTAACTTCCTTGGCAAGCTAAGATAAGCTCCCTCGAACATGAAGCTTCAGCCCAGTGCCAAACTTAATAGAGAAACCAACACACACACACAACAAATACTAGTCCCCCCCCCCCAACATTACAATACACCTAGATGTTTTTCTACCCATGGGTACTCAGATTTCCCCCATTTATCACTAATCAATTCCCAAATTGACAATTTTCCTTTAAGAAAGTAGGCACCCTATCTATCATTGGGAAAAATCAGGCAATTGGGTTAAATTGAGCTACTTAGACTTCACTCACATCAAACTAGGCACAAACCCATCAAAAATAAACAATTCAATTCAGCATTTTAACCAACACAGGTACGCTTCATCATTTGTACAGGCATTAACAATTAAAATCACATGGGCACATTCAATTCAAACAATACAATACAACCCATCAAAATAAGGCACTTAATCTTAGTGAAAGGATTAAGACCACACCCTAAATGCCTTTTAAAGTAAACAATAATAATTAAGAAACTGAGGGATCGGGGTTGGGTTGAGACGAACTCTGAGCAAATGCACTCTTAGCACTTTCAAGCAATTCACGCAAGGCTCACAAACACTAAAATGTATAAAGCAAGAGAAAGGAATCAGAAAAGCTCTCCTATTTCAAGGATATTTAATTTTTGAATTTAAAAAGACTCTTTGCCTTTTTATATGTGGCCCATTCGGCGATCATGACTATTATCGCCAAACGTGTTTGGTGAATCGCCAATCAGAGCTTAAGCTCACCGAACATGACTGAAAAAACACCAAACCTAAAGGTTGGGTTAGCAAACTAGGTGGAGTTCGCTTAATGCACTTCAGTGAATCGCCCTTTGTAGTTCTGAGCCAATCTTGAAAGTGCACTTTTCCATTTTTACAAGTTCAAAAGGCGGACAAGACTTAGTCTGTGTAATGCCTTCAGTGGATCATCGTGTAGGATTTGCATCCCCTTTGTTTCCTTTTTCTATCTTTTAACCTTTTCTCAACCTGCACTCATTACGCACATTATTCGAAAAAAGTAAAAACAAAATATAAAGACTTGGGTTGCCTCCCAAGAAGTACCTTATTTAATGTTGTTGCATGACATGTTGCTCAAACTCAGCAATCATTTTTGGAGTTTAGGAACTAGGCAAAGTTTCCTTTTGCCTTGGATTTAGATGAGTGGCAATTTGACCCAGTTAGGTCTTTAGTTGTTTGATCAAAATTGAATGTGAAGTCACTATCTAGGATAAAGTGGAGAAGTCATTTTTTTCAAATCGTTCAACACCATATCGAACCCTTCAACCTTGTTGTAGATCCTTATAAGGATATCATTCATCTGACTTCCTTCTAGCCCAACTGGATCTTTTGGGCATGGAAGATCATGGGGAGGCACGTATCTTTCTTTTTCCATCTCCCTATCTCTCTAATTTCCACCATGCCAGTCTTTCAAACCATCATTTGTATTCTTATTCCAACCTTGGTTCCCACATTGACATTCATAATTGTTTTGAGAACACCCCACTTGATTTCCGAAGAATTGAACTACCTCATTGTATAATGCCTCAAATTTGGCATCATCTGGGCACTACCCATTGTTGTTTCTAACAACATTTACCGACTTGGTTCCACCTCTCATGACATGTTTGGATAACAAATCGATTTGGGTCATCATTTTAGCCATAATTTCATCTCTTTCATGGTGTCTCTCGACTTGTTCTTTGCTCAAACCCACTTGTAAAATGGGCACTTGGTCCTCCCTAATGTGCCATGCTCGGTTGACCTTATAGTCATATCATCTAACAAGAATACAACCACATCATACGATTTTCTCATTAGTCCACCTTGGAC
>NW_026019993.1:0-13730 GCF_900185275.1 Solanum verrucosum | reverse complement strand
ACACCCCAAATGGCATCCGTTTGAAGGCAAAGTCCCATAAGGGCAAGTGAAGGTGGTCTTCTCTTGGTCTTCCCGAGCTATAGAATCTGTTGGCCTGCATAACCATCAAGAAATAATACCAACCCTTACCAGCAAGTCGTCCAACATCTGATCCATGAACAACATAGGGAAGTGGTCATTTTCTGTCCAAGCATTTAATTTTCGGTAGTCCATGCAGACTCTCCAGCCAGTCACGGGCCTCATCGAAAGAAGCTCATTTTTTACATTCGGAACCACAGTTATCTAACCTTTCTTGGGCACACACTGAACAAGACAAACTCAACTACTATCTGCAAGGGATAAATAACTCCAGCATCCAACCACTTGATGATTTCTTTTAACTACCTCTTGCATAGGTAGATTTAATCTTCTCTGGTGCTCAATACTAGGCTTGTGATCAGGCATGAGTTGGATTTTATGAGACCAAATGCTAGGAGGGATCCCAATAATGTGCGCAATAGTCCACCTAATAGCCCTTTTGAACCTCTTCAACATGGAAACCAATGCTTCAACTTGTGTCATATTCAAATCTGCCACGATGATGACCGATAAAGTACCATCTCTCCCCAACAATACATACCTCAAATGTGATGGTAGAGCCTTAAGCTCTAATTTTGAGCCTCTTCAACAGAGGGTCTTGTAGGTGGAGAGTTCCGATTCTTCATGTCTAGCTCTAATCTCTTTGATTTTGAATGGAATTCAAACCTATCAAGTGCGACGACCAATTCATCATAGTCTTTAATACCATTATTTTCAAAGTTCATCATTACCGCTGCTAGTGCATCAACACCCAATCTCTCTTTAATAGGCACCTCAGAACCACTCTCTACAATATGATTCACCACTGATACCGACTTGAGCTCACTACTCTGCTTCATGGATCTGCAAATATTGAAAGTTACCTCTTCATTATTCAATCGGAACATCATTTTCCCATTCTCAATATCAACCAAGGCACGCCCAGTGGCAAGGAATGGTCTCCCTAGAATGATGGGAACCTCAAAATCAACCTCACAATCAAGTATCACAAAATCCGCCGGAAAGATAAAAGACTCCACTTTTACTAGTACATCATGGAGCACACCAATGTGCCTCTTCACAGTTCTATCGTCCATGAGAATCGCATCGCAGTCGGTTTTGGATCTCCTTAACCCAACTTCTTGTAAATAGACAATGGCATCAGATTAATGCTAGCACCAAGATCACATAGTGCCTTAGCAAAATGCAAACAACCCGATGGTACACGGAATAGTGAAAGCCCCAGGATCCTCCTTCTTCTGCCCAAGGGACCTTGTAGCAATAGCACTACAATGTTGCAAACCTATCATCCATCTTCAAAATTCACAACCCTCTTTCTTTGTCACCAAATCTTTTTAAAACTTCGCATACCCAGGCATTTTGCTCTAGAGCTTCTATCAACGGCAGCATTGATGGAAAGTTGTTTTCAACATACTAATAAACCTACGGTATTTGCCTTTTTTCAGTCTACTTCACTAACCTTTGTCGGAATGGAGGTGGAGGTCTAGGCATGGGGACAACTTTCTGGGTTATCTCCACTTCCTTCTCTGTTCGCATTCTTGGACTCATCAATAACCTATTCTCATCATCATCTTTAGTAACCTCAACTTCTACCTCAGATGGAATGGGTGGATCAATGGTCTACTTACCCCCTCGAGTAGTGACTGTTATACAATGCCCATCATTCTTTGGATTTTGGATGTGGCGTTGCTAGGAAGTGTGCCGGGCTATCGTGGATTAACTGTAGTGGACAAATGATTCATCTGCTTCTCAAGTTGCTTTGATCGACACTGCATGGGCATCAACTTTTTGACCAATTCCAGACACGTCATTTCGCATCTCCTTCACATTCTCATCAGTTGAATCAAAACCTCTTTATCATCTTCTGCATCATATCCTCAATACGTGACATACTACCCCCCAGCTTCCCTATTACCAGATTCCTGATTTTGAGGAGGAACATATTGGCCCACCCCTATCGTTTCTGTTGCCATAGTTGTTCAGTTTGTATTTTTGTCGCGATTATAGTTCCCATCTTGGACATAATGACCCACTCAGTTGTAGTTGCCATAGTTCCAACCTTGGTTTCCCAATTATCCAAACTGGAACCTTTGGCATTGTCTCGGAAACCCCCCGTCTAATCATTCACTGCATAAGTATCCTCTTCATTGTAGAACTCCTCAATCGGTGGTGGATTTTTAGTCAAATAATTCACACCATTCATATTTTTGGTACCTCTGCTCACATGCTTTAACACCTGTTTTATTTAAAATATATATAAAGGGAAAATGACTGAGTTTTCGAAAAACTGATTAAACTTATGGTTTAAGAGAAATCGGGTTTCCAAAAGGACAGAGTCGCCACTTAATTTTTAATAAAAAAATCAAGAAAAAATATAAGGTTTTCAAAAGATTTAAACAGATAAAATCAATTAAAAAATAAAAGGGTTCGGAGTTCAATGTACATTCTGAGAAGGTGTTAGGCCCTCGGAATGCCCGCTAACTCGCGGTTGACCGGCGATTTGACTAAAAAATGATTTTGACTAATTTTGAAATTTTGACTAAGTAATAAAAAATTCATCACGGCTTTGACTAATTTTGAAAATTTAAAAGAACTCATTTATTTTGACTAATTTTTGAAATTATAAGTAGGTAAAGAACTCATTTATTTTAACTAATTTTTGAAATTTTAACTGAGTAAATAACTCTTTTTATTTTACCTTATTATTTTATTACTAATAAAATTTTCTAAAGGGGAATAGTTCATAAAATGTCAACAAGACTAAAAAAGGGAAATATATATATATATATATATATATAATATATATAATATATATATATACACTTTAATTCGAAAATAAAACGAAATGACCATTCTTGGGAAATTTAATTAAATTAAATAATATATAATCGGAGTGTTAGTCAAATACAATAAATAGGAGAGGGAGAAGAGCATTGAACTTGGGCCTTTGACCCAAATTCCCAATCTTAATAACCTGTCCTAAATCTAAAGGTGGCCCAAAAACGGGTCTGGGCCCATTTAAATTCAAAAGGCTGCTGGTTGTTTTCATTTGGGCCTTTGAGGTCAAATTTGCTTGGACACGTATACAGCCTTTATATGGCCTTATTTTCATGGTTGTATACAATTAAGACATCGCTCATTTTCAATTCTTGTCGAACACCTGTACATCGTCTTCCACCTGTATTTCTTTAAATTTTCGGAAACCTGTAAATTTAATTTCTAGTCTTGCTTATCCTTCGGGAACCTGTTCTTCAATTTCTTTAACTCGAAAATGGAGTTGACTCGATCGAGAAAATATAATTAGGCCTCTAAGGCCCAATCAATGAAATGCAAGGAAGATGAGTTTCCAAGGACTCGGAAGGCCGGTTCATACATGAAAGAATGAAACAAGATAAACATATAAGTAATAGGCCACTTTAAATCTATGTAATGCAACCCAAGACATATAAAATAGAAATAGGGCAAAATGCATGTGCTTAGTTTATTATACCATGGTCATACAAAGAATGACAAAGAAATGCATACAAATACTTGAAGAATCTTCATTCAGATTTAATCTAACCTCACATGACGAGATAACACTAAATGAGGGTCATAAATAATATATATATATATATATATATATATATATATATATATATATAAAGTGGTCACAGGGAAAAGGCGGCAGGCACAAATATTGGACAAGAACAAGAAAAGCAATTATCAATTTGGACAAAAGCAAGCTACTGGAAATGTCTTCTATCTAATACTATTGTTGGAAGAAAAGTAAAAAAACTTAACAAGAATAAATTCACGGTCCAAACAACACTGTAGGAGAAAAAAAAAATAGATCAGATTTTGATTAAGGCTAACATACAAGTATGACTACAAGCAAAAGTTAAGCTACTGCTTTGCTAAAAACGTAGGACAACCAAAATTTATTTATTTTATTTATTTTTTCACAATCAATTGAAACTTTAAAACTTGATAGGATGCATGACGGAAGTGGAGTGAAAGGAATACAATCAAAGCAGCTCGGAATGGGAGAAATATGGGACAAAACACATTGACCCAAGTTGACCTTCCAACCGTTATTAATTCATTTTTTTTAACTTAGTCAAATTAAGATGGACTCGAGATGATTCGACTCAACATGAAAGGTGATGAAGCCTATACAATTAACGCTATCATGAATGAGATTTTTAAAGCTGTAAATAACTAATATATGAACCATACTATTAAAATGAATACAGTCCTAACAGACACCCTACAAAGAAGATGTAAAACTACGCAACCTATATGATTCATGTTGGCAAAACGAGTGAAACAAGCACTGTGTAACGGACTGAGAGAAGCAACATTCTAGACCCAGAAGTTCCACGATCACACTAACCACATCCAACTAATGAGATTAACCATGAAATCATGAGAAAATAGCAAGGAGAACAACTCAAAACCATACAAAAATCATCGAGACTTCCAAACAAATGAACCAAAGAACAATAGATAAACAAGATACTGATACATTACTGATTTGCAGTTCACAGCAAGTCAAGATGTTTTCAAACATCAGCATTTTAAGCAACTTACATCTCTCGAGCAATGAACAGCCTACATCTAAAAAGTGTATGACAAGAGCAGGAATGAGGTTTACCTTCTTAGGTGCAGCAAACTGGACAGCAACGAGCAGGATGAGCTCTTTCGACACCACTAAAGCGATTCCGAGAACTTAAATGAACAGGCGAAAACCAACGATAACAAAGATTGAGCAAAAAATCAAGATTTCTAGTCCCTTTGTGCCTTCGAAAGCTATGGTTCAAGTATGTTTCTCCCTTTCTAGTGCCGGCTAATCTTTAGTATTTTTTCTACCAGAGAATATCCTTATCAAAACTCTATTTTTCAACCCCTTTTTTAAAAACCTCCTTTCTCCAAAAAAAAAAAACCCCCCCAAACAGTGACTAGGAAGAGAATATATATAGGGGATTATTAGGGCATATTTTGGGGGGAATCGGATGGAATCCGGATGAGAATCCGCTCCATTCGAAATTCAAATTTCAAAAACTTTCACCATTGAAGGGAGGCATGCTTTTTCTGAAATTTTTGCCCTATTCCGGAAGGAGAAAGGCCAAATCGACGCCTCAAATTGACTCTAATGTCCTTGAGATGCCACGTGGAGCGATCTCACGTTGGCAAGGACGAAAACGCGTGCTTGATGGCTGGAAACGGACTGCTGAAATCGCACAGTGGAGAGGGACGTCGAAGCTGAAGACGCTGTACAGGGGATATGTACTGTTTTGGTACTGTAATGTTGCTGTTGCGTCTATTTTTGTTTAGAGAAATTAGAATTAATGAAATTTGGGCCGCTGAAATGATGAAAGAAATGGGTTTGGGCCGGGATTCGGAGAAAAATGGAAGTGGGGGAGTAAGGCTGCTGCACGTAGGTATTGCTGATGGTTGTATTGTTGTATTGAGAATTATAGTGGCCAGGTTAATGCTGAAAATTATTGGCTGGAAGATTTGGATTTAAATTGATTTAAAAAATAAAAAATAAAATATGGGTTTGAGGAATTTGGCTAATAAGCTACAATTATAACCGAATTGAGTGGTCCATTGCATTACGACTTTAGCCAATGAATTAGGAATGTAGCCAAATCGAATTCATTTAGTAAACTCGGCTAGTGATTAAACAAGACGAATTAATATAAATTAATTAATGAGCTTCTTAATTTTAACAAAATAAAATAACTAACTTAATTATAAACTAATTAATTCAAAAGTGTAAACTATTATATAATTAAACCAATTAGTAAAACATTTAAGGAAGAATAAATAAAAAAAAATCTTTTTGAGGTGATTTTCAAATATTTATAAAATGTATTAATTATATATGAAATTATCTAAAACATATATAATATATAAATTATTTTTTATTTCATTTTTTATAAAAAGTGACAAAATTATTTAAAATAACTTGAAAAATATTTTGAAATTTATAAAGTCAATTATTTCAAATCATTTGGAATTTTAGAAGCTCGATGATTAATTTATATTGTGGAGGTTCAAAATTGGGTGTCAACAACTGTCCCTCATTTTACTTGAATTGATACAAGAAATTCGAGGAAAATGAATTTGACTAATCCAATTTTGACCGATCACATCTTCATCTTTTCTGAAAAAGGGATCTTGGTACGGACTTTAGAAATTACGGTCGAACCCCAAAAATGGGTTTCCTACATATCTCAGGCAATATGAGAATTCAGGCCACTTGTAGTTCGATACGCCTGATTTGACGCACGATTTTGAAAGAATTCAAAAGTTATTTCGATATCGAATTATGAAGAGACCGAAACACTTGGGAATAAGATTTAAAGGAGAATGTTGGAACACAGCCGAGTTTTCAACAATGATTTCGCCTACTTATCCTCAACTCAGGGAATCAGGCTGCTTGTAGTTCAACTCAATCGGTTGAAAAGGAAATCTATTATGCAAGATAACCTTCGGTTCAGAGAAATGACAAAGTAAGTCGAGTATGAAAAGGAGGCTTGCAACCTCTTAGCCATGAATGCAGAGCTCTTCACATCCATAAGTAAGAACTTACACAGACATAATTTCCAAAGCTCTTGGTGCATTGTCACTCGGATTGGAAAGCCGCTTCCGGTAGAGGCCAAAAATTTCCGCAAGCGAAACTGAAACCGACAAACCTAAGAAAAACCCACATGCCTTCTGATAGGGGTGCGGTTTGATTGTGGTGGAAGTCGCTCCTCTACTCGCGTCCTAAGAGTTTGACACTCCTCTTTGGACTATGTCCCAGTTCGCCGCTAAGAAAAAGTTTCACGTTGTGCTGCATCCTTTTTGATGTCGTCTGCACCTGTGGTTTGTTTTGAGAATTCATCCTCTTGGATGCTCTCGACAAAGACTGAGATAAACTCATTAGCATAAAAATACAATTCAAATGGGAGACAGTGTCTTTTACCGTATTGACACTTAATTGTTCTCTTTGAATATTTGACGTCAACTCTATCGGGTTTGACGTGAAGCAAATAAAGTTTGTGTCTTATATTTGCAATATGATCTTCAATGTAATAAAATAAGTTGATGTAAATATGTTGACAGTTCTCTTGACGTCGTTGTTGATAATTCTCTTGATGTCATTTTGTAAAGAAAAAATGATGCAGTCGATGTTGATCTTCTTGTGATGGGTAAATTTTCTCTTGCAATGCATAACTTCTTTTCCGCGATGCATGAATCCTTCTCTTGCTATGCATGAATCTCTTTCCCGCGATGCATGGCATTTTCTCTTGCTATGCATGGTTGCTTCTTCTTGCTATGCATAAATCTCTTTCCCGCGATGCATGACTTCTTTATCTTGCAATGCATGACTTTTCCCGCGATACATGAATCCTTCTCTTGCTATGCATGGTTCTCTTTCCCGCGATGCATGAATCCTTCACTTGCTATGCACGAATCTCTTTCCCGCGATGCATGACTTTTCTCTTGCTATGCATGGATTTCCTCTTGCAATGCATGACTTCTCCGTGATGCATGACTTTTCTCTTGCTATGCATGGATTTCCTCTTGTTATGCATGGTTTCTTCTTACCGCGATGCCATGACTTCTTTCTCTTGCAATGCATGATTTTTCTCTTTTCTTCTCTTGTAATACATCAATCTCTTTTCTTGCTATGCATGACTTCTCCTCTTGCAATGCATAAATCTTTTCTCGCGATGCATGAATTCCTTCTTCCCGCGATGCATGAATCTTTTCCCGCGATGCATGAATCTCTTTCTCGCGATGCATGACTTTTTTCTCTTGCTATGAATGATTTATTTCTCTTGTAATACATGAATCTCTTTTCTTCTCTTGTAATACATAAGTCTCTTTTCTAGCTATGCATGACTTCTCCTCTTGCAATGCATGACTTTCCCGCGATGCATGATTTCTTTCTCTTGCTATGCATGACTTCTCCGTGATGCATGACTTCTTTCTCTTGCAATGTATGATTCTTTCTCTTGCTATGCATGAACCTTTTCTCGCGATGCATGATTTCTTTTGATGATGCCTCCCTGATACCAAATGAAGATAATGCTTCACCGAGCAACATATGTGATCTTCTGGGTATTTTTTGGGTAGCGGTATCGTCTCAATCGACAATATAAATAAAAATAAATGACCCTCGGAATAATGGTATCATCTCCTTTGACAATACGATATAAATGACTCTTCGGGTAGTGATATCGTCTCAATCGACAATATAAATAAAAATGACCCTCGGAGTAGTGGTATCATCTCATTTGACAATACGATATAAATGACTCTCTGAGTAGTGGTATCGTCTCTTTCGACAATACCAATATAAATAACCTTCAAGGAAGAGTTTATCAATTCTGATAATTATGCAGATAAATACTTCCAGGTTTCTTTCGTTGCTGGAAAATAATAATATTTCTCTCTTCAAGGTTTTCATTTGTCCCATCTCCGAACATAATTGCATGTTCGTTATGACCTTGTCTTGCTGAAAAATTTGAATAATTAATGCTACTCATATTCCCAATTCTTGGTATAAGAAGCATGAAATATTCCTGCATCCACAGAAAAAGTTGTCAATTTGGGGAGCTCTTCACCCTTTTGACTTCTCCATATTCATTGAATGGAAGAATATGACGATCTTGAGTCAAACCTATAGGACCTGCATCCACAGAAAAATTGTTAGTTTTTACAAAATGAACTGATCTGTGTTGATCTCTTCGGTTGTCTGCTCCTTGTCTTGCTATCTCCGGTTGATTTCTCCGATCTCCCGCTTCTTGATAGATAAGACAAAACATTTTTATGTAAAAATAATTGAAACATGTAGGAAAAGTTTAAGAAAAAATAGATTTTCAAAAAGTAGCATTTGGAAAATGTCACTGTCAAGTGTCATGTCACGCCAAGCTTAGTGGACGCCATTTGGAGTTTGATGTTTTGGGATTTATCTGATTACTTGTGGAAGTATTCAAAAGTTGTCCTAAACTGTCGATAGACCCAGTTAAAAATTTTGAGGCTATCTCAAAATTTCTGTCCCAGTTAACTGTCTTGGTTTGTCTTCAGTCGTTGGTGAGCAAATCACAGAATTTTGAGATATTCTTAAAAATTCTGTCCCAGTTGCAAATATCAAAGTGACTTTAGTCTTGACTTTGTTGGGAAAGATCTTTCCTCGAAGAATTTTTGAGTCCCTCTCAAAAATTCTGTCTCAGTTTCTATTGTGAAGAGAAATAGAAATCCTTACAGGAAATATGACCGAGCCTTTGTGGCGCCTACGTATCCCGTTTGAGGCAGGAATCAGGTCAAACGTAGTTCCCCCTCAAGGATTAACAAAAATATGAATTTTACAAAGAAATTGACCGAGGCCGACATAGGCCGCCCTATGTATCTCATTCTTGAAAATTCAGGTCGAACGTAGTTCAAACAAAAGAAAGCATTAAAAAGGGATAAAGGGGTGACCGAGGCCGACATAGGCCGCCTACGTATCTCATTCTCAAGAATTCAGGTCAGACGTAGTTCATTACAAAAGAAAGCATTAAAAAGGGATAAAGGGGTGACCGAGGCCGACATAGGCCGCCTACGTATCTCATTCTCGAGAATTCAGGTCAGACGTAGTTCATTACAAAGAAAGCATTAAAAAGGGATAAAGGGTGACCGAGGCCGACATAGGCCGCCTACGTATCTCATTCTCGAGAATTCAGGTCAGCGTAGTTCATTACAAAGGGATAGATTCTAAATAATGCGATTACAAGCAAATAGAACGATTTACACGGAAATAACCAAAAATACAAGCTGAAGTTTCACACATAATATCTCTTGACAGCATCTGAGTTGATCGGCTTCAGCCATTCAGTGCCATCCATCTCCGACAGGACTAAGGAACCTCCAGATAATATTTGTGGACCATGTAGGGTTCTTGCCAATTGGTGCAAATTTCCCTTTATACTCATCCTGATGAGGAAAAATGCGTTTGAGAACTAACTGACCAATTTCGAATATTTTGGCTCTTACTTTCTTGTGGAAAGCACGAATCATTCTCTGTCGATATAGTTGTCCATGACAAACAGCAACCATTCTTTCTCATCAATCAGTGTTAACTGATCAATCCGCTTGTGAACCCAATCAGCATCACTCAATTCAGCTTCTTGGATGATTCTTAATGAAGGTATCTTAACTTCGGCAGGTATGACTGCTTCTGTTCCATATACTAGCAAATATGGAGTAGCTCCAACTGATGTTCTGACAGTCGTTTGGTAACCCAACAAAGCATATGGCAACATCTCGTGCCAACCTCTGCGATTATCAATCATTTTCCTCAAAATCTTCTTTATGTTCTTGTTGGCGGCTTCTACAGCTCCATTCATTTGGGGACGATAGGCGGTTGAGTTTCGGTGAGTAATCTTAATTGTTCACATATCTCTCTCATCAAGTGACTGTTGAGATTCGCTCCATTATCAGTGATGATGGATTCTGGTACTCCAAACCTACATATCATATTGTTGCGAACAAATCAGCTACAACTTTCTTGGTTACCGATTTGTACGAAGCTGCTTCTACCCACTTGGTGAAGTAGTCAATGGCAACCAAAATGAATCTGTGTCCGTTAGAGGCGGCTGGCTCTATTGGACCAATGACATCCATGCCCCAAGCTACAAATGGCCAAGGTGAGCTCATGGCATTGAGTTCATGAGGCGGCACTCGAATCAAATCTCCATGCACTTGACATTTGTGACATTTCTGCACAAACTTGCAACAATCATGTTCCATAGTCATCCAAAAATAACCAGCTTGAAGGACCTTTCTCGACAAAGTGAGTCCATTCATATGAGTACCACAAACTCCGGTATGTATCTGTTCAAGAAGTTTTGCAGCTTCACTAGAATCCACGCATCTGAGAAGACCTAAATCTGGAGTTCTCCTATAAAGGATTTCCCCACTTGCAAAGAAATTGAGGGCCATGCGGCGTATCGACTTCTTCTGGTTGGACGTTGCATTCTCAGGATAAGTCCCGTCCTCTAAATACTTCTTGATGTCAAAATACCAAGGCAACCCATCTGGTTCTGCTTCAACATGTGAACAATGAACAGACTACTCTTTTACCTCTATATCTACTGGATCGATATAAACTTGTATCTGGATGTTTAATCATTGAGGTGATGGTGGCAAGAGCATTGGCTAACTATTTTGTGTTCTGGGAGTGTGTCTGAACTCAATTTTACGGAATCTTTTTCACAACTTCTGTATATACTGCACGTATGGTGTGATCTTTGGATTCTTCACAGGCCCATTCACCTTGAACTTGATGAATTAGCAAGTCTGAATCTCTGATAACCAACAACTCATGAATATTCATATCCATTGCCATCTTCAGACCGAGGATGCAAGCTTCATACTCAGCCATGTTGTTCGTGCAATTAAATTGGAGTTTGGCTGCCATAGGATAGTGCTGACCGGTTTCTGACACTAAGACCGCTCCGATTCCTTTCCCTTGATGATTCGCCGTTCCATCGAAGAATACTCTCCATCCGGGGTACGCTTCAGAAATATCTTCACCCACGAATGAAACTTCCTCGTCAGGAAAATAAGTCTTGAGCGGTTCATACTCCTCATCAACTGGATTCTCTGCAAGATGATCGGCTAAGGCCTGTGCCTTTATCGCCTTCTGAGTCACGTACACGATGTCAAATTCACTCAAAAAGCATTTGCCATTTAGCCAACTTCCCGGTCGGCATTGCTTTCTGGAAAATATACTTCAACGGGTCCATCCTGGAAATAAGGTATGTGGTATAAGAAGACAAGTAATGTCTTAATTTCTGAGCAATCTAGGTCAAAGCACAACATGTCTCTCCAACAGAGTGTAACGAGCCTCGTAGGGAGTGAATTTTTTGCTCAAGTAATAGATGGCTCGCTCTTTCTTCCCAGTTTCGTCATGTTGACCAAGCACGCATCCCAATGCATTATCTGAGACAGACAAATATAAACAATAATGGACTCCCTTCTCGCGGAGGGACCAACACCGGTGGATTGGACAAATAGTTCTTGATAGCATTCAAAAGTCGTTTGACATTCTCCCGGTCCACTTGGTCGAGCATCTTTTTCAATAACTTAAAGATAGGCTCACACACCACAGTGGATTGAGCTATTGAACCGACTGAATGTAGTTCAACCTTCCCAAAAAAACTCATCACCTCTTTCTTGGTCTTTGGAGGAGGTAATTCTTGGATCGCCTTGATCTTGGAAGGGTCAAGCTCAATGCCCCTCCTGCTCACTATAAATCCCAACAACTTGCCAGCTGGCACTCCAAAAGCACATTTGGCGGATTTAATTTCAAATTGTATCGGCGTAAACGATCAAAAAATTTCCTCAAGTGAGTCAAGTGATCCGAACTCTCGCGGGACTTGATTATGACATCATCTACATACACCTCGATCTCCTTGTGAATCATATCGTGAAAAAATGGTCGTCATAGCCCTCATGTAAGTAGCACCGGCATTTTTGAGACCAAATGGCATCACCCGATAATGATATACACCCCAAGGCGTGATGAAAGCTGTCTTTTCTGCATCCTCTTCGTCCATCAGGATCTGGTGGTAACCCGCATAACAATCCACAAATGACTGCATCTCATGCTTAGCACAGTTATCAATGAGAATGTGAATGTTTGGCAATGGAAAATTATCTTTCGGGCTAGCTTTGTTGAGATCTCTGTAGTCAACAAATTCTTATTTTTCCGTCTTTCTTGGCAACCGGAACAACATTAGCTAACCAAGTCGGATACTGCGTCACTTCCACTACTTGGGACTCGATCTGCTTTGTAATCTCCTCTTTGATCTTCAAACTCAACTCAGGCTTGAACTTCCGAGTCTTTTGTTTTACTGGACTGAAATCTGGATTGATCGGCAACTTGTGGGACACCATATTTGCTCAGCCCTGGCATGTCTTTATAAGACCAGGCAAATACATCAATGTACTCCCTAAGCAAGCGAACCAGGTCTCTTCTTTGAGCTTCCGTCAGATGGACACTGATTCTTACTTCTTTAACACATTCCTCATCTCCGAGATTCACAGTTTCGTTTCTTCCAAATTTGGCTTGTGTTGATTTCGAATTGTCGAAACTCTTCAGCAACATGTTCGGAACCTCATTTTCTTCTTCATATTCCTCACACTCATCATCACCTGCCTCATTTTGTTCACTCGGTTCATGACATGACATGACATTGGCAGGTTTTAAATTAATATTACTGAAATCATAAACAAACAAAGTTAGGAAAGTAAAATATAAACAGATAAGTAAACAAATTTATAAAAGAGGCTTTTCATTTAAATTGAAAGACAAGCACAAACTTTGGCCATGGCCGAGGGCCATTTTGCCTTTTTAAACATCACAAGGGAATTTAAAAACTTCAAACAAATAACTGCATAAAGGGTGGGTCTCGGGCCTCTTCCGGACTACCACCGATTTTAAAAAAACAAAGACACATGTCTTTTCTACCCAGATGAGCGGGAAATCAGGAGTGGTGTGGAGGTCCAGTTCTGCAATCTCCTCAGGCTGCATCACGGATGCCTGATGTCCCAGCCTCTTCCTCAATGACCGCATCAATCTCCTCAAAAAGGCCACAGATTCCTTCCCCGAGACCATCATCATTGACATA
>NW_026019992.1:0-27704 GCF_900185275.1 Solanum verrucosum | reverse complement strand
GTTCCAGTCTCAGAATTGTATAGTTCTACTGTTCTAAGTAAATTACCCCGTGAGTCACAACCACCAGCTAGAATGACAATCTCCCCAAAACTGGCAAAGCCAAACAAATACCTTGGTGCATTCATTTGCATTCTAGATGACCAAGTGTTTATACCGTAACGATAAATGATATGGACAAAATCTCCTTTCCAAACACAAGAAGCTCTGTCCTAACTGCAAAAGACTCCTCATCTGAGAACACAAAGCATTCATTAGGATTCACTGATGGTACATGCATCCAATGACAATGACTGGGATAAAACAATCTTCCCATTCAAGTAGATAGCAAGAAAACTAAACGCAATGTTCAACCACCCCATGTTGATGACACAGTCTGTAAACTTCCACACTCCTTATTATTAAGCGAAAGCTACGATTCAAAGATGTAATAGCCCCGTAATCAGACCAGGGGGAGTGAACAAGAGAGCTAATGGAGTTGTCTTGGCCTGTTGAAGGAATAAGAGGACTATTATCTGCAGTATGACATTGATTACCAGCTTGGTCATCTAGAGAGACTTCTCCATTTAGAGCATCAGATTGCTTCGGCAACTTGAGTTGCACAACTTCATTCACCAAGAAGGTAATCAGCGTCAGCTGCAGATAATAGTCCTCTTATTCCTGCCACGAAAAGTGAAGTGTTTGAATCACTCGCGATTCTATTTCTAAATTGTGTATTTATGTCAATTTGAACATTACCAACAGTGATGCATATCTCTGTTTGCTCTTTTTCTTTCATTTCATATAGCATTAATTTGTATTGCTATATGGATAAACCTCTGCTTCCATTGTTCAAATTGAGAGTTCGATGAACTACACTTCCATATTCCTGTTGATTCGCGTTTGAATTGTGTTAACACCCAATCAATTAATAAGTATCCCAATACAAGTATATGCAGATATTTACTGAAAAACATGAATGAAATTCTGAGTACTTAAACTTTACTTTGTATATCCACTTGCAGCCTTTAGATCTTTTATAATGAGGAAGTGGAACAAGGTGGCTCCACCCCTGCGTGCAAGCTGGTCCGGACACCACAATTATCTCAACGACCTTTAATTCTTTGTTGGTGAGAGAAATATTGATTTCAATTTTGTACTGCAAACTTGGTTATTGTGAAGTCTATTTGATACATAAAATAGTGAATTTCGTCAAGATTAAATTTATTAAAAAACATGGATTGCTAACAAACTGATAAATAACTCTACTAATGCAAAAGTAGTTAATTTTTATATAAATATAAATCTCATGACTACAATAGATCTCTCCATGATTTCTGATTTTATGATAACACAAACATAAACTTCTTGACCGTGAGTGCACAGTGTATACGATAATCTCCTTCAACCTCTATAAGTTTATGTAACCCATCTGTCAACAAAATATGTGCATTGGGTATCACTTTATTTGATTAAAAAAAAGTACAAGAAAATAAGAACTTAGCTTACTTGAACTCCTCGGAATTCAGTTAGCGACAAAAAGCATATGAATGAGAATGGGGTTGTTATTCGGCATATACTTTCATTGAGTAGCTAATTTAACTCTATCATTTGTTCCTAGACAAATGGAGGACAACTGAAAAAGCTGTCAACTCTATCATGGTTGGTGCCAGTGGAGAAGCCACCTTACAATTAGGGGGTTCATCCGAATCACCTTAGGCAGAAAATTATATAATTTATACATGATTAAAATAATTTTTTAGGTATATATAGTAGATGTAGAACCTCTTTCGACTACTTCGTATGTCTATTTTTTGTAGATTTTGAGCCCCCTTATTGAAAATTTTGGCTCCACCACGGATTGGTGCCCGTGAAAAAAGGACATAGTGCATTCCCATCAGATAAGTATATACCTTAGGTTGACATGAAATAACCTAGTTCATACACATACACTCAAACATTTTTGAAAAAAGGAGTTTTTCTCTCACACAAGTATTAGAACATCTGGCGTTAGGACATCTATTAGTAGTTTAGTCGTATTAGGATTGCGTTACTAGTTCAACAGTTATTATTTATTTAGCTTCCTTTAGTTCAGTTTGTTTAGGAGTCTTATTATTTCCCCTGCAACTCTATTTAATACCTTGCTGCCTTCATTAATAATAATATACTCTTCGAGCACATTCAGTCTTTATATGGTATCAGGGCTCTTCATGCTCTATTTAATACCTTCTGCCTGCATTAATAATAATATACTCTTCCAGCACATTCAGTCTTTATATGGTATCAGGGCTCTTCACGCTCTAACGAGTACGATCCAAATATTTTTTCTTCTCCTCACGCAGATCAGCAACAATGACCAATCATAATGGCAACAATCCCAGAGTTGTCAATGCTGATAACATGATGGGTACCAATTTTATCATTCAATTCAATCTCGCATCCCAATTACCCACCAAACTAAGCGATGGTCACAACTTCACCACCTGGAAAGCCCAAATTTCCATGCTTATGTATGGCTATAACCTCTTTGGCCATCTCGATGGAACCACTCCGTCCCCCAGTCGCACGATTACCCTCGACAATAATATATCTCCTAATCTTGGCTTCTTAACTTGGTTCCGTCAGGATCAACTCATCCAGAATGCCCTCATGGCTTCTGTCGAACCCACTATTGCCTCTACTGTTGTTGTTGCGAACTCGGCTAAATCAACTTGGGATGCTTTGCATACCACTTATGCAAACAAATCTCAAACTCGGGTCTTCGGTTTGCATGATAAGCTTTCCCGTGTCACTTAGGACTCTCACTCCATTACTGAATATCTTCAGACTATTCGATCATTTTCTGATGAGTTAGCCACTGTTGGTGCTTCTATTTCCAATCTTGAACTCATCATCAAAATACTCAGTGATCTAGGTCTTGAATTTTGTGAGATCTGTGCTGCCATTCGTGCACGCAATACAACTATCTCCTATGAGGAACTGTTTGAAAAGCTACTGGACTTTGAACTCTTCCTTCTCCACAAGGATGCTAAGAAACTACCTAGTACCATTACTGTTGCAGTTGCTACTCCCCCTAAATTCAACTTCAATAATCACAACAATCGTAGACAGACCAACAACTCTCAACAATGGCTCCAGAATTTGCGTCCAAGCACTCCACCACAATGACAGTCCAATTTAAATCCAAACGGTGTTACTCGATGTCAACTATGTAACATAATTGGCCACACCGCCAATGTTTGCCGCTCGAAGTCTCATAATCACTTTGAAGCGAAAGCCACCTATGTCGCTAGGTTTACGGAAGCCACCAACCCATGGATAGTTGACTCAGGAGCCACCCATCACATCACAACAGAGTCGCACAGCCTACAGTCATACCGTGGTAACGAGGATGTCTCTATGGGTGATGGTAACAAAAATTCCATCTCTCACACTAGTTCTACTAAATTAAATGCATCAAATAGTGTTTTTAAGCTAACCAACACTCCGTGTGCCCTTCAATTAAACGCAAGCTTCTCTTTGTTTCTAAATTCTGTCAAGACAATCTTAAGTCTATTGAATTTTTTCCTTTTAACATTGTTGTGAAGGATCTGAAAACGCGGAAGCCACTAGTGCACAGTCAGACCAACAATGGACTGTACGATTGACCTGTCTCACATCCCCATGCTCACATTATCTCCACATCCAGTCCTCTCACTACTTGGCACCAACGTCTTGGTCATCCTCACTCTAGAGTTCTTAGATTTATTTTAAATAAATTCTCACTACCGTTTCATGAGCGAGACAAAAAATTTCATTGTAATTCTTGTTTATCTAATAAGCTCATTGACATCATTTTACCCAATTCTCACTGTGTAACTCTAAACCACTTCAAATTATTTTTAGTGATTTATGGGGGCCATCACCAATCTTATCTCTTGACAAAAAGTTGTATTATTATATTTTGTTGACCAATATACAAAGTACACTTGGCTCTACACACTAACAAAGAAAAGTGAAGTTAAAGAGATCTTTCAAAATTTTCATCCTATGATGGAAAAACATTTTGACACCAAAATTTTGTCATTGTATACTGATGGAGGAGGTGAGTATAAAAGTCTTGACTCCTATGTTTCACTTCACTACATTCAACACCTCTCCACCCCACCCTATACACCCCAACAAGTTGCACTTGCAAAACGACGACATCGTCATATTGTCAAAATTGCAAGAACACTCTTACATGAGGCGTTCCTCCCACCCCGATTCAGGTCTTTTGCATGCCATCACACTGTCTACCTCATCAATTGTCTTCCAACCTCTCACCTTGATAATTAATCCCCATTCCAAAGATTACTTAGAAAATCACCTGATTATAACTCCCAAGATAGTCTTAACCCCTAGGCCACTAAAGCCATCGCTTGGGGCCCCATAATTTTAGGGGATCCATTTTAAAAAAAACAATTACTTATATATGTTATTTTTTAAAAAAGTTTATATGTACTATGAGTGTTATGATTTGAAATTGCATATGAGATGAAAATAAACCTGAATTTCGTAAGAGACACTTTGATGAAAATATGGATATCGAAATCACAAAGTCCCTCGAAGAATCTTTTAGAGTTGATTGCTTTATATATGTAGAGTAGATCAAACTATTTTTTCACTTCAAAATAGATTTGAACCAATTGAAGCATATGAAAATATTTTTGATTTCTTATTTAGTGGTAAAATATTGAGATCACTAGATGTTGAGAATTTAAAAAATATTGTTTTAACCTTGAATTTTCTTTAACACGTAATTGTTATTCTGATATTGATGGTCTAGATTTATTTTTTGAATAAAAGTGTTAAGGGAAAAATACAAGTAGAAGATAATGATCTAATCAAAATACTCAATCAAATAAAAAGATTTGATTCTTTTCCAAATACACATATTGCTTATAGAATAATGTTAACAGTACATGTAACCGTTGCCTCAACCGAAAGAAGTTTTTTCGAAATTAAAATTGATTAAATCTTCTTTAAGATCACGATGTCTCAAGAGAGATCGAATAATTTGGCTATATTATCATTTGAAAAGGAATTATTAAAACAAATTGATTATAAAACAGTACCTAATGACTTTGCATCTAAAATAGCTTGAAAAGTAGATTTTAAATAAAAGTATATATGATGAAAAAATAAAATATTAGGGCCCTCTCTTAAGTTTTGCTTTAGGCCCCTAATGTTGTTGAGTCGGCCCTGATAACTCCCTACGGATTTTTGGTTGTTTAAGCTATCCATGGCTTAAACCATACTCTAGAAATAAACTTGAATCAAAATCTACCCCATGTGTATCTTGGATTCTCACTATCCCATCACTGTCACCGGTGTTTTGATCCAATTTTTGCAAAGGTGTACTTATCCTGAGATGTGCGATTTGTTGAGGATGTTTTTCCATTTAAGACATAGTTCTCCAACACTGCCATTAAATCAGCCACCTAGAATGGGCAAAAATAGCACTGCCAATTTCTTCGGACCCCACACCCAAACTTCCCATAGTTACAGATCTGCCAACTCCATTAGAAACAGCAGCAAGCCCAAGGCCTCCAATTTTTGGGGCCTTGAATTTCTACAAATAAAATTATGTATCTTAACCAAATTAAAATAGAATAAATCAAGAAAAAATTGTTTTGGATTTTTACATTTTATTCGCTAGCACTCACATTATTTATCCTTTTTAACTCTTTTTGCACTATTTTTCTTCAAATCGATGATAGTTATCTGTCAAAAAATATGAATCAAATAGTCGAAAAGTGTTGACCAAAGTGATTACAATTTTTTTTTAATTCTACGTAAATTTTCATATTAAAGTACGTATACCAAGTTATCAACTTTGTGAATCAGATTCAATGATTCTAACTCTTATCTTTAAAGTTTATCAACTTATTACTTATAGAATTATGTTAACCATTCATATAATAATTGTCTCAATAAAAGGATGTTTTTCAATGTTGAATTGATAAAAACTTACCTAAAATAATAATTTAAAAAAGTATTTGAAAAAATCATTATATAAAAGATATTAAGTAATAATTTACATCTAAAGATTTAGAAAAATAAATAAATACGGATAAAGCTTATTTAAATTTTAGGCCTCTAATTAAAATTTCGCTTCTAGGCCACGAATTATGTTGAGTTGCCCCTGCTCTCACAAGAAAAGAACAACTTTTCAAGAATCGGAAGGGACCTGATAGAGCTATCAAGTGCGCCTTTAGTTGTTGATCAGAAAGTTATGTTTTTGAATCTTAACCTATAAGATCTATTCCTAATCTATAAAGGAATTTGGATCGTGTTATTCTTATTCCAGTTGACAATGAGCATAGCTACGGTTAGCTAAGTAGTATGTTTTTGAAGTCTATATTAACTAGAGTTAGTTGATATAGTTGGCAATATAGTTGTTGCTTTGGCTCATTCTATAATAGAGTTGTTACAGGTTGTAGGATTAAGAGTTTAATCCTCGTATGATTATTGGAGTTTGTAATCATTTGTTGCTTGAAAATAGTAAAGAGCGGTTTAAAAATCATAGGACAGTCATGATTTTCCTCCCTTGAGCAAGAAGGTTTCCATGTAAACATCCTTGTTTTTCATTATGTACTTTATCTTTTAATGCGTTATATTGTGTTAAGGACCTTGTCTTGTGACGTGGTGGACTCGTATAAGTTATCAAGACCAAAATTGATTTAAATCATTTTCCTAATTCTTGAGTAACTTATTATTTTTAAAAGGGATAAGCCACAAGTACCCCCTAGACTATGACCGAAATCCTAGAGACACACATAAACTTAACTAGAGTCGTATTACCCCCTAAACTAATTTAAAATGGTTAAATACATACATCCACAAATGCTGACATTGCACAAAGAGTGTGCACACTCTCTTGAAGGCAAGTGATGAGTGCACAAATTGGACACATGTCATTTTTTGATTTGTAACTTTATAATTAGTTAGTGCACATATTTATTGATATTAAAATTTATATAATTTAATTATTTTTATTTTTTAAAAAATATTTATTTTAATTTCTTTCTCACTTTAAACTTTTTTTAAAATTAATTTATTATCTTTTCACTTTTAATTAATTTTTAAAAAATTATGTGTATTTTTTAAAAATAATTTAAAAGTGTCCTTTAATTTTAACGTTTTAATTTTTTAATTTTTTTTGATTTTCTTCACTTATTTGATATCCGTTCACAATTAACTTATTTTAAATACAAACATTTGTAATTAAATTTGAAATCAAATCAAAACGAAAGACAGAGAAAATAAAATCAATAGAAAAATAAAAGAAAAAACAATGAATGAAGGTAAAAAAAAGTTTCGATACAAGGTTGAAAAAATGTATATTAACTTAAATTTAAATACAAGATAAAGAAAATAAAAATATTTTAAAAAAATATTTACACACGTGGCAGACGAGTGTGTACAAACACAACCAACTTGGGTGGTTGAAGGTGTCACGCCAGCACAAAAAGGTGCACACAAATAGGAAAAAATGACTTCATGGGGTAATAGGACCCTAGTTAAGTTTAAGTGTCTCTGAATTTTGGTCATAGTCTAGGGGTACTTGTGTCTTATCTCTTTTAAAAGAAAAGATATTTTTTAAAGTATTTTAATCAACCAAACATAAAAAGAAATTTAAAATATATATTGAAAATAATTTTGTCCTCACCAAACCCACCTTAAAACAGAAATGAAAGAAAGGAAAAATCATTCCAAGTTAGGAAAAAGAAAGGGAAGTCGCACCGAAATGATTTGGCCTAGAAAAGGATCAAAATTGTCCTTTATCTTTAAGTTAAGAGTCAAAGTAATCTTTGTCTTTTAACATGGAGCACTAATAGTCCTTCATGTTTCAAGAAGTGGTACACTTTCATACTCATCCAAACATCCGTTTATATTTTTACGCACTTGATCTGTGCACGTGAGAAATCATTTCCACCATGTTAAACAAATTTTCCCGTAACTATGTTTCCACCATTGCTAACAAGTCTTTCCCTCCCCCCTTCAAATAGTAGTCATTCACAATTCCACTACTCTGATTTCCTATGAGACAAACAAAATCAAACTAAAAAGACTGATATTTGGAGAAGTAAAACTCATTCAGTTACATCTTTTGATTTTGAAGAATATTTGCTTTTCATTTTTATATTTTGTGTATCTTTCATCAGTGGAAGTCCGCGGCAAGAGTAAATTTTTCTTTTTATGAATACAAACAATCTTCATCAAGCCTTCTTCGATGTCCTCTGCGATAGATTGTTTACATTCAGAAAGAAAAGGCAGAAGAGATAAAAAACTGCACTAAATTTACACCAAAAAAGTATCAAAACGGCATTGGAATTAGACCAAAACATCAGCATCAGAATCACCTCTGAAACACATACACTTGCACCAACAAAACCATCATAAAAGCATTGGAACTGCACCAAAAACTACACGATAAACACCAAAAACAGACCTCGAAATTGCTCCAAACAATAGCATCAAAATTCGCACTAAAACAGCACAGTGACAACGGTATCAATATGCGCCAACTTCGTGAACTATGGCACACCAGATCCCATTCCTGGCAGCACCATGTTGCGTTGCTATGACGACCCTAAGCAATATAGATAGCTCACTAGCATTGAGACTTAACAGTTCATCTACAGATGCTTGATGAATTTTATTACTCTCTCCGTTTCAAAAAGAATGACCTCCTTTCCTTTTTAGTCTGTTTCAAAAAGATGACCTCTTTCATTTTGTAATATTTTAATTTAACTTTCCACGTGACATGTAAGGCCACAAGATTAAGACAATTTTGTACATTTGACATAACTTTAATTTAGGACACAAGATTCAAAAAGTTTCTATATTCTAACTCCGTGCCAAGACAAACTAGGTCATTCTTTGTGAAACGGAGGGATACTACAACAGCCTAAATGCTACTGCCATTGCCTACTCTGCCTGGTTTTTGTGGGTGTTTTTCTTGGTTTCACAATTGACTCTAACATTGCGTGCCTTAACAACATAGTTGCTTCCGAAAATTGATCAAGATTTTAATTAAATTCATAACAAAGTTTTTACCACAGGTTTGATATCAGAGCTATGGTAATAAAAACACGGTAAGAAACATACAATAAAAATTAAACAAATTAATCCGGAATAAAACAACTTAATATCACAAAACTGATAAACAAAAAATTAAATCAAAATAAGATAATATATCATAAATAGAATATAAATATATTCAATATTTTAAAAAGACAATGAATACAAGAATAACGAATATAGACAAAAAAAACTTAATGAAATAATTATAGAAAAAACAAGAATTAGACATAGACAAAATAACTTAACAATAATATATTCGCAGGAATTTGTCACAAATCTATAATAGCAGCAAAGAAAGACATTTATACTAGAAATACAAAAAAACTGGAATATAAACTACAACATAATTTATAAATAATAAAGAAATACGCAATAGATGAAAAACATATGAAAATTATGACGAATTAAAAATAAAATAATATTTCTAATATAGGAAGATATAAGAAAATAGGTGACAATATAAGTTTAATGTTAGAAAAAGAAACGTAAAACTAGAAGATAGTTTAACAATGCTATGATAAGAATAACAAAGACAAATAATAAAATAATAGGAAAAAATAGAACTTGAAAAACTAAAACACAAGCAAAAAAGGAAGTACAACAATTAGAAAAAAAAATCAAAAATAATAGAGCTAGAAAAGAAGCTAGCAATATTAAAAAATGTATGAAATTAAACAAAAAGAAAAAACAAAAAACAAGATTAGCAAATGAGATAATTAAATTTAAAAAAATTGCAACTAGAAGATGAATTAGAAGAAAAAGAAAATAACCAAGATAATCTCCCCGAAATAAGAGTTGATGAAATAAACGATGATGATCTAAACAACATTCGGAAACAACGAAAATATACGGAACTTTTAGCAAACATAGATAATACAAAGAATTTAGAAGTAAATACAGAAGACGTAACATGGACGAAAAACCTAGCACATCAGGAGTAAAAAAACCCAAAAAATTTAATCTAAAATATAAATAATAAAAAACCAAGAAAAGGTACTATGTAAAAAATTACAAAACCAAAAGACCATATAGACCAAAAAGAAAACTAACGGAATGTACTTGTTATAATTGTGGAAAATTAGGACATATAGCTAGAGATTGTAAATTACCTAAAAATCCAAAGAAAAAACAAATATCAGAAATAATAATAGACGATGAAAAATATACACAAATAGAATACATAGATTATGAATTAGAAAGAAATAGCATTATATAAATTATCAGAAAATGAAATAGATAATGACATAGAAATAGAATCAGATAATGAATTCTATAATATAACAAATGACTGAAGCAGATATACAAAATAAATAAAGAAGAACATCAAGACGAAGAATATTTAGAACAGAAAATAATATTTGATAATAGTATATTTGAACAAATAAAAGGAAAAGAATTAGACCTAAGCGTAGCAAAAATATTCGAAATACCAACATAAGAAACTGGTTTAAACGACAAAAAGAAGAATATTATGTAGTAAGTCAAAGAGAACATATCATAGATTGCAAATACACTAAAGGAAAGGCCAAAATACCAATAATAAATAAAGAAATACAAGATATTAAGGCTAAAAATCCAATTAAATATGTACATTTAGGAGGAACAGAAATATTAATAAAAGCATGTTTTAGAGAAGGAATAGATACACCCATAGAAATATACTTAGCGGATGATAGAATTATACAACCCATAGAAAAAAGTATAATAAGTGCAGTAAGAGGTAACCTCATATACCAAAAATTTAATTTATAATAAGTTAACTACTCAGTAGCAATAAATGACAGAAATATAGATAAATCACTAGTATTATTGAGAATGTCAATAGAACTAGCCCCAGGAAGTAAAATATTTACAGCTAGATGTAAAAACTTATATGTTCTAACAACAAAACATAAAATAACAGCAAAAAATAAAATAGATAAAATAAAAATAGAAGATCCCTTTGAAAGAATAGTTACAGTCATAGATAAAAATGATTATAGTTATAATGAAATTGATATAGAAGAAGATTTAGAAATAGTAAAAGAAAGACTAAGCACATCGAAAAGAATAAACAATGAGATACCCCAAATATCATCAAAAATGAGTACCTCAAGGAGAATAGATAAAACCCCACAAAAATCAATAGAAGAAGAATAAAACCACATCATTACTACATAACGGAATAATGGAACAACGAAAATATTTAATATTAATAGATACAGGACGAGAAGAAAACTATATTACAAGAGAATTAGTGACGGAAGATGAAATAATAACTATTGAACAATCATGCTCCGAACTACCAAAAGCATTAATGTATACCGAAGAAACTACAGAAAAGGAAATAATCATGGAGGAGTACCAATAGTGATAAAATTCAAAATATATCAAGGAAATGAAAATATCATTTTAGGAATAAAATTAGAACAAGTAAAACCATATAATCTAGAAGACAAACAGTTAACAATAAATTATGAAAATAAAAGAGTAATAATAAAAAGGACTTTAGTATAATAAAAATATGAAAATATATATACTTGCAAAGATAATAATAGAAGGATATTACAACCGATATTATACACCAATGATAGATACGGGAGCAGAAGCTAATATATGTAAATACAATTGTTTACCAGAAGATAAGTGGGAAAAATTAAAAACACCGATAGTAGTAACAGGATTTAATAATGAAGGAAGCATGATCACATATAAGGCAAAAAATAAAAATACAAATATGGGATAAGATATTAACTATAGAAGAAATATATAACTTTGAATTAACTACAAAAGATATGCTATTAGGAATGCCATTTTTAGAAAAATTATACCCACATATAATAACAAAAACACACTGGTGGTTCACGACACCGTGTAAACAAAAAATAGGAGCAAAAAGAGTAAATAATAAAAAAAAAAACAACAGAATGGATAAAAGGAAGTGAAAAAATTACACAAAAATTAAAATATAAAAGAAGAAGACCCTAAAATAGAATTAATTATATTCTCTATAGATAAAGTAAAAATAATTCAAGATAAGTTAAATTATTATATAGTGAGGATCCTTTACAAGGATGGGAAAACATAAAACAAAAAAAAATTGAGCTAATTGATAATAATATAATAACCCAAAAACCATTAAAGTATAATTTTAATGATTTAACCGAATTTAAGATACATATAGATGAATTACTAGAAAAAGGATATATACAAGAAAGCAATAGTAAGCATACAAGCCCGCATTTATCGTAAATAAACATAGTGAACAAAAAAGAGGAAAAAGCAGAATGGTTATTGATTATAGAAATTTAAATGCAAAAACTAAAACATATAATTATCCGATACCAAATAAAATACTAAAGATAAGACAAATACAAGGATATAATTATTTTAGCAAATTTGATTGTAAATCAGGATTTTATCACTTAAAACTAGAAGAAGAATCTAAAAAACTAACAGCATTCACTGTACCACAAGGATTTTATGAATGGAATGTATTACCATTTGGATATAAAAACGCACCAGGTAGATATCAACACTTTATGGACAATTACTTTAAACAAATAGAAAATTGTGTAGTGTACATGATGATATATTATTATATTCAAAACACAAGATGAACATATAAGATTATTAGAAAAATTTATACACATCATAGAATATTCAGGTATAAGTCTAAGTAAAAAGAAAGCAGATATAATGAAAAATCAAATAGAATTCTTAGGAATACAAATTGATAAAAACGGAATAAAAATGCAAACACATATAGTACAAAAAATAATTAACTCAAATGAACAACTAGACACAAAAAAGAAATTACAATCATTCTTAGGACTAGTAAATCAAGTAAGAGAATACATACCAAAATTAGCAGAGAATTTAAAACCATTACAACAAAAATTAAAGAAAGATATAGAATATCAGTTTGATAAAAAAGACCAAATACAAATACAAAAGGTAAAATTATTATGTAAAAACTTACCTAAACTATACTTTCCAGATGAAAACAAAAAATTTACTTATATAATAGAATCAGATGCGAGTGAAAAAAGTTATGGAGGAATATTAAAATACAGGTATGATGACACTACGATAGAACATCATTGCAGGTATTATTCAGGAACATTTAATAATACAGAAATAAAATGGGAAATAAATAGAAAAGAATTATATTCAGTATATAAGTGTTTATTATCATTTGAACCATATATTGTATATAACAAATTTATTATAAGAACAGATAATACACAAGTAAAATGGTGGCTAACAAGAAAAATACAAGATTCGGTAACAACAAAAGAAATAAGGAGATTGGTATTAAATATATTAAATTTTACATTTACAATTGAAGTAATAAAAACTGATAAGAATGTTATTGCAGATTACCTATCACGACAAAGCTACTCAGACTGAGACTGAGGAAGAAGATACAATGAAAAATACTCAAAGCATATTACTACACTTTGTACAAAAGTGGATAGTATGGACAACGAGATACAAAAGCTAAAGACTAATGAAGATAATCTGAAGTCTAAAGCTAGTCAGCAGCATGACTATAAAAATGCGGAGCTACGTCGATCGGAAGACGGAAAAAACCCAGAGCTAAAAGGAGACGATGGGAAACTCCTTAAAACCCATAATGTTTGTTTAAATACAGCTGCAGGTACAAGCAAACAAGTTAGCGATAAACAACATAAAAATGCTAACTTAAACCAGCTATTTGCAAAACCATTTACCCAAAGGACACCTAGACATGTCCATAGAACCACAAACATCTACATACGCAGATAGTTTGCAAAACCAAAATGAGAAAAAGACATATAACTACATCACACGAACCTATATTGAAAATATCCACAAAATCCAAACCTATTTAAACCGCAACCCCAGATCAACTACAAAAGAACCAAACCAAGATTATTTGACACAAAAGTTACAAGGATATAACAAGTTAATTGCACAACCGAAAACTAACGCTAATTTAGTAAGAACATGTTACAACTACGGACTGTTAAATACCGTATACACATACGACGGAGAAGAAGTTAGTGGAATACCAGAACTACACAAAGCATTATCACATACAAAAGAGTTACGAAAGGAAATTTATTTTATATAAAATTCTATACAGCACCAGCGGAGATATTATACGAGGAAATAAAACCTCCAATACAGGTTATCAAGATAGGATTAAAAAGATATGATTATACCCGAGGATATCGGACAACAAGAAGAGATATGCAAAATAGAGATACCAAGTTTTTATGCCAACAAAAGGATAATTGGTATATCAACAATTATACAAGAGCTAGCAAATAATTATTTAAACGGAAACGCTATATGGAGCTACTATGCAAGAGACCAGCTAATGATTTATTCCAATTCAAGGGAGCTAAGGAAAGCAGATATGGATGAAGTCCAAAGATGGATTTTATCACTACTAAAGCCAGAAGAACGACCTACGACACGAGCACTAAAAGAAGGATTTATTTCAGCAGAATTATTAACCAGATATTGCAAGCTAATTGGTCATAAATACCCGGACCATATATGTTCAAAGTGCAACGGAGAAGATAATATAATTCCAGACGTCCAGCTGGAATAATCAACGAGGAAGAAAACAAGAAAGAAAAAGATAAGAACGGAAAAAGTTATGTGTAAAATAATGTAAATGTAAAAGTCATAATAGTTTGGTGTGTCATAAAGTATATGGGTCTTTCAAAATAAGTGTACAAATAATGACAAGTGTATGTGGTAGATAGTGTACATTATTAATATGTGCAAATAAGTCGTAAAGAGGATAGTGGTAGACAAAATAAAACTATTCATGAATAGTAGTAAATAGTAGACATGTAAAAAAAGTATTTAGAATTAGTAAATTTGTATGTCTATATATAGACTTAGTAGTAAACATTGTAAAGCAGGCAATGCCTAAATAAAAACTCTTCTTTCAAAAAACTCTCTTAAAGATACTAAATACTTAAAAGTTAATGGATAAATCTGAAATCCAGTCAGATATTTCAGATAGCATGGCTAAGCAAGAGGCAAAGGTATATTGTTCAAAAAATATGCGGAACTAATTTCATATATTCCTGAATATCATATATATGATTGAATAAATTTATGTTAGTTATTATGTATTAGAATTATTTGAATCATGATTTCTAGTTTATTAGCACACTGAAACAGGGAGAAAACTTCTATACTATGCCATCCTAATGTTGAAACCGGTAGGCGAGAAAGCCGTTTAGGGGAGTAAACAAAGTTGAGCGCTGATAAGAAGAAAGTATCCGCTAAAAGTACGATGCTAGTAGTGACAGGAAAACATGATAAAGATAATCTAGTTCATAATGATCTAATATGAAATTTAATCAATTATGAATATGATAGGAAGGAATAATTTGAAATAAAAAACCTGCATAATAAAGAACATGACTACATACATGCATGATGAAATGATAAAAAAACTACGAAACTTTAATCTTATATGTACTTAAAAATATAGAAATAATCGAATTAAGAAGAATAATATGGGAAAAAATATTTAATGATTACGAATCAGAAGATATATTAAATCAAGAATGGTATGAAATAGACCTACATGATTTAGACTTCGAAAGAATAGAATGGTATGATTTAGAAATAAATTCAGATTAAAATGAACTACGAATATTTACAATATTGGATAAAATCTATGGAAGATATAAAACTATTAGAACAATTAATGGAGGAAAATTTATATATGTACCAAAGAACCGAAGATATTTATATCTAAATATATCATAAATAATATTAAAGAAATATTCAGATTAAAACAACTATCGGAAGAATATTACAATAAATATTATTACATTTTACCATGAATTTCACACTACCAAAAAATAACATTAAAGAGATATCAAGATTAAGACACTTAGCAAAAGAATACTACAATAAAATCTTTAAAATAAAATACTCACCTACCACACTACCACCTACCACACTACCACTTTCATGAATCCCCAACTACCAGTTCCGCTACGAAAAATGGTAGAAGGAAAGAGACAAATAAGAAGTCTGATTTGATAAGAAAAAAAGGAGCATAGAAAAATGAGTTTTGGAGGGGAAACTTTCTCACGTGCAATGAGAAATGCCGTTAAAATATAGACAGATGTTTGGAAGAGTATCAAAAGTGTACCAATTCTTGAAACATGGAGAACTTAGTGCTCCATGTTAAAAGGCAGGGATTACTTTGACTCTTAACTCAAAGATAAAGGACAATTTTGATCATTTTCTCTGATTTGGCCACTCGTTATTTTGCCCAAAAAAAACACAACACACAATTGTCCTCACAAATAAAATGTAATAATTTTTGCAAATCATTTGTTTTAATATAAATTTTGGGTCACAAATAATTGGTGCTCGAGCATCCACTATACTTTGACCTAACCTAGGTCACCCTTTGAACAAAAAAACCATTGATATAATTAAAGGAAAAAAGGTATGACATATTCCTAGCTTTGCGATTTAGAATTGATTTATCTCTCATTACAAAAGTGATTCACATATATTCTTACCATTGCAACGTCACTCACATGTACCATTTTCATCTAATGGAAGCAAAACATTACTTTAAATTTATATCTTTTTTATTTTTTATTAAATTCATATAGGGGTATATGTGATCGTTCTAAGAAAGTTCAGGATATATTTGATTTTTTTTTTACTTCTTTGACTCAACTGCTAATTTGAATTTTAGGTATCTCCTTATAGATGTATTTGCTTATTATTATTTGAATTTGTTATTTTTATTTAATTTTTTTCATTCATTGTTAGTATAAAAATGTGAGAATTAAGATAGACGTTTATGTATTATGCGAATTATTAAAAACAGTTGCCTTCATGATTAGATGCATTGGTTTAAAACGGTTGGTCTACAAAAGATTTTAATGGTGCTTTGTCTCTTTCTTTATTAATTAATTATTAAAATGCTACCATTAATTAAACATTGAATTGTTCAATCGTTTGGATGATTTCTGCAATAAAACACCCATGATTACGTTTTTTTTTTTTCAGAAATTGTTTGGCAGGGTATGTATAAAAATGGATCCGGCTCCTCTTCATTTTCCCCAAGTTTATGCTTGGATGTGATACACATGGCATAGGTAAATTAATGACTAAGATTTGATTGATTAAAATAAGATTCTAATTATAATTTAGATAATTAATTTTCATAAAAATAGTAATGTCACAATCATACAAATATATTATCTTGTCCATAAATATTTTTTTTAAATCTTTTTTTTCTATTTTTTTTTCTCTACGAGTTTTTACGTTTCTGTTTTTTTTAAAAAAAAAAATTGGGTTACTGTTATGATCTTTCTCTTTAAAAATTGGTTATCACATATAATTAATAGCAAAAATACTCACAAAAAAAATAATATAAAAATAGAAAATATTTAACATATTTATTACAAAAATAGATTATAATACTAGCAGGAAAAAATTAGAAAAAAGAGAATTTTTTTATAATATATTTATAGAAAAGATAATATATGTATGATTGTGGCATTACTATTTTTATGAAATATTAAATATCTAAATTATAATTTAAAACTTATTGTAATCAATCAAATCTTAGCCATTAATTTTTACCTATGCCATGTACCTCACATCCAAGCAAGAACTTGGGGAAAATGGAGAGAAGAGAAATGGAGAGGAGACGGATCCTATAAAAATAATGTTAAATAGAGTGTACCAATAATATTTGTATTAGTAATGCTTGTATTGACTATGTTTATTTGCTTTATCATATTAAAAATAACATGTATTGCATAAAAATATTTATTATTTTATTTATAAAGATATCTATAATTTGGTGGAAGAGATGTAAAAGAGATTTTGAGGACTAATTGAGTATTTAAACATATTTATGCATGCATTAAATTCCCTTGCATTATTTTTCAAAAAGAAATGGGGTGGGGGAAGGAAATAGGGGAGGGATCACAATATGGGAATCAGACCGTCACCAACAAGGTAAGAATTCAGGTAACCAACCTATACCATTTCAGTTAACAAATAATGACATTGATGAGATTTTCTCAAAAGAAAATGGCATAGATGAGCCAAATTTTTAACGGATGACATAAATGAGTCTTTTAACAAAGTTTGATGACATATTTGAGTCTTTTTCCAATTATTAATTTAAAAGAATGTATGCAAAATGTAAAGAAAAAAAAAGAGAAAATAAATAAATAGAAATGGTGATCTATATGCCATATATAGGGTGTACATAACCGGATTGGTTCGAATTTTTTAAATATCAAACCAAACTATTTGTGTCGAAATTTTAAATTTATAAACCAAATGAAACTAATAAAATTCGAATTTTTCAACCTCGGATTTTCAGTAAAATAATCATGCAAACATATAATTAACTTGTGCTCCTAATATTTCTTTAGTCCTACCTAAATACAAATATCTAAAGTGTTTCTTAAGAAAATAACACAATATAATGACACTAAAATATTCAACAAAAAAATAATAATAAAATCACATAAATTAAATATTGCAATTTAATAAGTCATAATAAGTACTAGTTACATGATTAAACATTAAAGAAAAATTAAGATTAGGTTATGTATTTTAAATGTGTAAACTAATGTAAAACTAAAGAACAAATATTCAACAATATTGTCATTCTTAGTGTTGAATTAATTTGTTTTGTTAGCATTAATATTGATTTGATTTTGATTTGAGTTTTATTAGAGTTACTAATATCTACGGACTATAACCTTTATTAGACTATTCAAAATTCTAGATCTCAAAAACTTGAAATCATATGTTAAAAGATAAAAAATTAGAGTAAATTTTAGGAATAGCAAAGATAAAAATCATATTAGCGCTCTATAACTATAGTTTTGTTATTTGCGCTCCATAGCCAAATTATGTTTGCTATGGACCATCTGATTTGTATAAATCGCAGTAATTTATATAAATCGGGTGCTAATTCATCGGTGTCTATGAAAATTGTATTTGTATATGTATATGTACTTTGTGTTAGGCTAGAGTTGCGAGTGAGATTGGGAGAGAGAGGAGAGAGGCAAACGAGAGAGGGCAGAGAGTAGAGAGAGGTGAATTGTATATGTATACTAGTTAGATAATTGTATATTTGTAACTATTATGTATATGTATCAATGATTGTGTTTGTATATCTGCATTAAATTTAAAGTCGTATTCAATTGAATCGAGTTAAAACATTTGTATTTATATATCAAATCTCTCTCTCGCTTTATACAAACACAAATTATACATTGTATTTTGTATAATTTGTGTTTGTATAAAGCGAAAGAGAGAGAGAGAGAGAGGCAAAAGAGAACTGGGTAGGAAAAGATTTGTATTTTTGTATAATTACAAGTGTATAGGATATAATATTATATTTGTATTTGTATATCTTTCTCTTTGTACACAAATACAACCACAAATTATACATTTGTGTTTGTATAAAGTGAGAGAGGCGAAGGATAGATGAAAAAAAAGAGGAGAGTGGCGAGCGAGATTCCATAGAAGAGCCGAGAGAGGCGAATGGCAAGAAATTTGGTGTGAATTGGATCAAAATTAAATGAAAAAGTAGCTATATAATGCACAATTTTCCCTAAAAATTTTGAAAAAAGTATAAGAAAACAGAAATTATATCAAAGTAAATATGTTTATGTATAAAATAAATTTTAAAAATTATATATATAATGTCGGGTTGATTTTAATTAGTTAAAACCAAACTAATGCAAATATAGTCGGGAGTTTTTTTCAATACCAAACCAAACCATTAGTCGGATTAATTTTTTTTGGTTTGACTTAATTTGCTGTTTGATTCGATTTTCAGTTCAATTATATATACCTCTATTGCCAGATCACTTTGTCTATATATAATTTTAGTATACATATAGATTGTTTGATTGAGAGAAAACATGCATATGATAGGTGAAAATCCTCCATAAAGCGTATATTGGTGCAATCTTCAATTTTCTCACTTAAAAACAAAGTTAGCAAAGTGTTATACATATTTTTATGGTTCGAAAAGAAGAACATATAGTTGAAACAAATATATGTGTAATGACCCTCCTAGTCATTTCTATGTTTTGCCTTTTGTGTGTCATTTAGAGCGTTCCTGTAGCGACCCCAAGTCATTTATGACTTGTTGTGATTGACAGTTCGGTCACCTGGTCGTTTGTTTGGTTATTGTGTGAGTTTTAGTGTTTTTGGAGCTTATGAACCTTGAGCGATTGTATTTTTGTATACTGTGTGTTGCATGATTTGTTCATTGTCAACTGTAAGCATGATGTCCTTAGTCTAGGTTAGGCTAGCGTTGCCTTAGACTTGTGACTTGTGTGGGCTGGATAACCTTGACTTTTTGCCGACGTTGTTCAGATGACTTAGCTCCTTGTAGACTGGAGTAGTAGACTTGAGTCTGATAGTTTGAGGCTTAGATTAGGCGTTATCATTGTTTGTTGCACTTCTGTATCTTCTCCCTCTAATTATGTGGTTTCGACGCCTTCTCGAAGGTTCGGTGCATCACTAGAGGCGTGGGATTGAGATAGTATAGGCTTGGAGCCTTTTCTGTGATTTCTTGGAGTGGACGGCGTTTCATGGTGGTTGTTGCTAGATTGGATCCTATTGGAGATACGATCACCCCTGGGGTCATTCTTTCTAGCTAGGTTGGGAGCGTATCGCTTGTTGGGTAGACTTAGTGATTTCGGCGATCGCTCCCGGGACTCTCTTTCTAGCTGGGCTGGGAGTGTGCTGCTGGATGGGTTCCCTAGGTCTCTCTTTCTAGCTGGGCTGGGAGCTGACTGCATGGTAAGACGACTCGCGATATCTACCTCACCCACGAGTCCTTCTTTCTAGCTGGGCTGGGAGTGGACTGTTTGGTTGGGTGCCCCTGGGGTCACTCTTTCTAGCTGGGCTGGGAGTGCACTGCTGGCTGGGTGGAGTATGATGGGTTATGTTGGTTACTTTGGGCTGGGAGCCCGATTTTTTTCTTTCTTAGTAGACTTAGCTATTGTGTGTACCTGTCGGGCTTATGGGGGTCCGTTCAGGTTTTATTTAAACTTGCACACGAGTGTACCTTCTAGGCTTATGGGGGTCAGTTAGGTTTTGTTTAGCTGTACTTAGTTTATTTCTGGTATTCTCGTATGCTTTCTATTCATATCCGATTTGACCTCTATGTGTTTAGATTCTTTAATTATTATTGGTTTTACCCCTTTTGCTAAGTCGGCCTTTGATGTCTACTGAGTACCTGTTGTTTTGGTACTCATGCTACACTCTGCATCTATTTCGTGATGCAGGTCCCAGTATTAGTTATCAGTGGTGATTAGTTTCAGCCTTCTTTTACAGTTGTGACTCGAAGACGAGGGTGAGCACTTGGCGTTTTGGGTTTGTTCTGTCTCCTTCTTTTATTTTAGCTAGTCTTGTTGCTTTTGAGACACGCTTTGTTGTGGTCCACTTTTGGGACTTGTACTCTTTATTAGACAACTCTGTACTAGTGACTTCCAAGTTCTGGGAGGAATTTCTGTATATATTTATATTGGTTTGCTTCCGCCTTATTGTCCTTGTTTAGATTAATGTTTTGCTAGTTTCTGCCCTTACGCTCATTGCTTGATGTTCTGGGTTACGAGTTGGCTTACCTACTAGTGGGGTATAGTAGGTGTCATCATGACTCGAGAAATTAGGTCTTGACAAGTTGGTATCAGAGCCCTAGGTTCACCGGTCTCAATTGTACATAACTAGCACCTAGTAAAGACCTACGGATAGACGCGATGACGTATATGTTTTATCTTTAGGAGGCTATAGGGTGTCCTAAGGAAATTTCTCTATTTTTTGTATCATATCGTGCATCATGTCTATTATCAGTTCCTCAAAATCTCTCTTGTTTCATTCTTTTCATAGATGGCTCGTACGTGCGGTGGATCGTTACAGGGTAGGGGTCGACCTCTCATGCCGACTTGGGCATTAACACCAGAACCAGCCCAGGAGAGAGAGGAGGATCCAAAGCTAGTAGGGGACCCTCCAACAGCTCATATACCAGCTCTGTTAGTCGGGCCGGGGCCAGCCCAGCCGCCACTCAGACCAGTTTTGACTCCAAATATCCAGGCCGCTATTACACAACTCTTGGGTGTGCTTGGGGGTATACAACAGTCATCCGCCCAGCTACACCAGCACCAGTACCGCAGGATCAGCCTCAGTGAGGGAATCTCAGATCAAGGTACCACCTGAGGGAGTACAACCCTTGGCAGCGGAAGACCTTTGGCACTCGAGGACCAGAAAATGCTTGATGTGTTTCTCAGGTTGACACCACCGAGGTTTTCTGGGCTGTGGGTGAGGATGCCCACGAGTTTCTTACTACTTGCCGTAGAGGCTTCACACTTTGGGTCTAGTGGAGTCTAGAGGGACCGACTTTATCGCTTACCAGCTAATGGGCCAGCCAGGCAGTGATGGCACACATTCATTCAGACCAGGCAAGACAGGTCTCCACCGGTGCATGGATGAGTTTTCTGAGGCCTTCTTGGCCAACTTTATCCTTGTAGCGTTAGAGACCGCCTCAGGGATCAGATCTGCAGGTTGGAGCAGGGCTCCATGTCAGTGGCAGAGTACAGACTAGGATCCATAGCTCTCCCATCATGCAGAGATGATATTACCTACAGAGGAGGAAGAGGGTTAGGTGTTTTTCCATGGGTTGAGATTACAGCTTCGCTTGAGACTCAGTCCTTAGTTTCTGTGGGTCGATCTTTTTTAGACGTAGTTGACCATGTCAGTACTATGGATCATCTTCGTCGCGAGGCCCAAAGGGGCAGCGAGAAAAGGGCTAGGCATGAGGGCAACTACAGTTACTCCCTCACCAGTCTAGGATATCATGACAAGACCGGACGACAATTTCGACAGGGTCAGTCTAGCAGGCCTACCAAGCCTCTTTTCAAGCATCAGATAGTGGTCGAAGCGAGGCCAGTCGAGTCAGGTCCGCGAGGTATTTCGATCGGGCTCTTCAGGCCATGGCCGTTCTTTTGGGAGTTTCCCTCAGCAGGGTTGCTTGAGTGTGGTGAGATGGGTCATTGGGCCAGGGACTGCCCTCAGCATAGTCGGATTGCTCCCGCTCCTCATGCAGCTCCCCCAGCTTTACCAGCACCTCCAGCTAGAGGCCGTGGTCAGGGTCAGGACCGTAGAGTGGTCAGTCGGGTATACGGGGTGGTCCCCGAGGAGGCAGGTCAGGTGGTAGGTTGATGGTCAGGGCAGAGGCAGACATAGCCATTTCTATAGCTCCAGCGAGGGCGAGGCTGAGGCATCAGACGATGATCACAGGTACTATTCTTTTATGCCAGTAACCCGCCTTGGCTTTATTTGATCCAGGCTCTACTTTTTCGTATGTTTCTGTTTACTATGCCTCTCGATTGAGTATGATGTTCTGAGCCTCTGGTAGTGGTGAGTCTTTAGTAGTGGATCAGGTATTTCGAACTTGCTTAGTTACTATCAAGGGGTGACACCCGGCTAACCTTATATTGCTTGACATGGTTGATTTCGATGTGATTCTGGGCATGGATTGGTTATCCCCTTATCGCGCTGTTTTAGATTGCTTTTCTAAGACCATTACCTTAACCATTCATCCCTCCGGTGGTGTGGCAGGGATCTCGTGGTAGCACACCAGTTTGGGTTATCTCTTTTATTCGTGCTAGGAGGCTAGTGGCTAGTGGATGCTTATCATATTTGGCCTATGTGCGTGATGTGAGTAGGGAGGTTCCTCCGGTTGAGTCAGTTCCTGTTGTTCGTGACTTTTAGATGTTTCCTACTAACCTACCTGGCCTACCCCCAGAGCGTGATATTGATTTTCCTATTGAGCTTGAGCCAGGTACTCGGCCTATTTCTATTCCGCCATATCGGATGGCTCCTGCAGAGCTCAAGGAGCTCAGTGTTCAGCTTCAGGATCTCTTGGGTAAGGGATTTATCAAACCTAGTGTATTACCTTGGGGCAATTCCGTTCTTTTTTTAAGAAGAAAGACGGTACTATGCGCATGTGCATTGACTATAGACAGTTGAATAAGGTGACATGAAGAATCGATATCCTCTGCCTAGGATCGATGACCTATTTGACCAGCTTCAGGGACTTCAGTGTTCTCTAAGATTGATTTGAGGTCCGGTTACCACCAGTTGAGGATTAGGGCAGCGGACATCCTAAGACTGCATTTAGGACCCGTTATGGCCATTATGAGTTCTTGGTGATGTCATTGGGTTGACTAATGCCCCTGCCTGCCTTTATGGACTTGATGACGCGTGTGTTCAGGCCTTATCTTGATTCATTCGTGATAGTCTTCATTGATGATATTTTGATATACTCGCGGAGTAGGGTGATCATGAGCAGCATTTGAGAGTTGTGCTCCAGACTTGAGAGATCAGCGGCTTTATGCCAACTTCTCAAAGTGCCAGTTTTGGTTAGACTCTGTGGCGTTCTTGGGGCATGTTGTATCTAAGGAGGGCATTATGGTAGATCCGGCGAAGATTGAGGCTATTCGTGATTGGGCTAGGCCCACCTCAGTTACTGAGATTCGGAGCTTCGTCGGACTAGCAGGCTACTACAGACGATTGTGGAGAGTTTCTCTACCTTGGCAGCACTTTGACTCGGTTGACTCGTGTTGATGTTCCCTTTGTTTGGTCAGAGGAGTGTGAGGCGAGCTTTTTGAGGCTCAAGGAGTTATTGACCACCGCTCCTATATTGACTCTTCCAGTTGAGGGCGAGGGCTTCACGGTATATTGTGACGCATCCGGCGTTGGTTTGGGTTGTGTATTGATGCAGCAGGGCCGGGTTATTGCTTATGCGTCGAGGCAGCTTAAGATTCATGAGCGCAACTACCCCACCCATGACTTAGAGTTGGCGGCGGTAGTTTTCGCACTTAAGATTTGGAGGCACTACTTGTATGGAGTTCGATGTGAGATCTATACCGATCACAGGAGTCTTCAGTACATCATGAGCCAGAGGGACCTTAATTCGAGGCAGCGTCGTTGGATTGAGCTCCTGAAGGACTATGACCTCTCTATTCTCTATCATCCGGGCAAGGCGAATGTGGTAGCGGACGCCTTGAGCCGAAAAGCGGTGAGTATGGGTAGTCTAGCCTTCTTATCTGTTGAGGAACGACCCTTGGCTATGGACATTCAGTTCTTAGCCAATAGCATGGTTCGGTTGGATATCTCAGATTCTAGACGTGTCTTGGCCCATATGGGAGTTCAGTCTTCCTTGCTTGATAGGATCCGTGGTTGTCAGTTTGAGGATGAGGCCTTGGTGGCCCTTAGAGATCGAGTGTTAGCGGGTGATGGTGGTCAGGCTTCCTTAGATCCTGATGGAGTGTTAAGATTCGTCGGCCGCATCTGTGTTCCGAGAGTTGGGGATTTGATACAGTTGATACTTTCTGAGGGCCATGAGTCTAGATACTCTATCCATCCGGGCACAGCGAAGATGTATCGTGATCTGAGGCAGCATTACTGGTGGAGTGGCATGAGGAGAGATATTGCTGACTTTGTTTCCCGTTGCTTGTGCTGCCAGCAGGTAAAGGCCGAGCATTTGAGGCCTGGTGGTGTGTTTCAGAGATTACCCATTCCGGAGTGGAAGTGGGAGCGTATCACTATGGACTTCATTGTGGGGTTGCCTCGGACTCCTAGAGGTGTTGACAGCATTTGGGTCATCGTTGATCGATTGACCAAGTCAGCACATTTCCTTCCTGTTCAGTGTTCATTTAGCGCCGAGAGGTTGGCTCGTATCTACATTCGGGAGGTGGTTCGACTTCATGGGGTGCCAGTTTCTATTATATCAGATAGGGGCTCTCAGTTCACGTCCAGCTTTTGGAGGACCTTTCAGGATGAGTTGGGCACTCGGGTTGACCTTAGCACAGCTTTCCACCCGCAGACGGATGGCCAGTCGGAGCGTACTATTCAGGTCCTTGAGGATATGTTGCGGGCCTGTGTTATGGATTTTGGAGGTCAGTGGGACCAGTTCTTACCTTTGGCGGAGTTTGCGTACAACAACAGCTACCACTCTAGTATTCAGATGGCCCCATTCGAGGCATTATATGGTAGGCGTTGTCGCTCTCCAGTTGGTTGGTTTGAGTCTACAGAGCCTAGGCCGCGTGGTACAGATTTGCTTCAGGAGGCCCTGGATCAGGTGAGGGTGATTCAGGATAGGCTCAGGACGGCTCAGAGTAGGCACCAGAGTTATGCGGATCGGAGGCGCCGGCCTTTGAGATTCTCTGTTGGTGATCGGGTATTCCTCCGTGTGTCGCCCATGAAGGGCGTGATGAGGTTTGGGAGGCGGGGCAAGCTTAGCCCCAGGTACATTGGGCCTTTTGAGATACTCGGACAGTTGGGGAGGTTGCTTATGAGTTGGCCCTACCTCCAGTATTTTCAGCCATCCACCCGGTTTTCCATGTCTCGATGTTGCGGGCGTATGTTCCTGATGAGTCTCATGTGCTCCAGTATGATGCAGTCGAGTTGGATGATCGTTTGACATTTGTAGAGGAGCCAGTTGCCATTCTAGCCCGAGATGTGAGGAGATTGCGCTCGAGAGCCATTCCTGTTGTTAAGGTCCGTTGGAGGCATCGTCCAGTCGAGGAGGCTACCTGGGAGACCGAGCAGGAGATGCGAGAGCAGTTTTCCCATCTTGTTTGAGCCTTCAGGTACTTCTGACCCTTACTTTCGCGGACGAAAGTCCTTTTTAGTAGTGGATATTGTAATGACCCTCCAGGTCATTTTGTCTTGTTCGTTTAGAGCGTGTAGCGACCCCAAGTCATTTATGACTTGCTGGGACTGACAGTTCGGTCACCTGGTCGTTCGTTTGGTCTTGTGCGAGTTTTTGTGTTTTGGAGCTTATGAACCTTGAACGATCATTTTCGATCAAAAGTTCAAGAAGATGACATCGGAATCCAATTCTGACGATTCCATCAGCTCCGGAAGGGTCATTTTAGGCTAGTAGCATGGTCGACATGACTCCCGAGGTTTTCAGTGTGAGTCGGTGCGATTAGGCGTTTTCAACTTTAAGTTTAAGCTAAGTTTGACTTTGGTCAACATTCTAGTAAACGCACTCGATGAGAATTCTGTCATAGCAGTTAGCTCCAAATGTTGAGTTTGGTCTAGATTGACCCTTTGTTGGTGTCTCGAGGTTTCCGATATTTTTACGAGCCGTGTTGTGGTTTTAGACTTAAAATGGCGGTTGGGTGTGGGATCCACTTTTGTCAAGATGACCTCGTATGAAAATTTTGACTATCACATTCAGTCCAGAATATCGAATTTGGTATGGTTACATATCTCGTTTGCATGCACGGGGTTCCGAACGAATTTGGAGCACCCCGTCGGAGTTTTTAAGTTTTCAAAAAATAGGCTGAAATCTAGTGTATCTAGTGCAGAAAAATCAGCACCTTTTTCCTTACTTAAAAACCTCATATCTCCCTCATCTCTCAACCGAATAAGGTGATTTGAAGTGCCAAAGCTTCATTTTTCGGTGTCTTCGCTGTAGATTGATCGGAAGTTGTTAGTTGCACGTCGTTCGAGGTAAAATTCATCATTTACCAGACTGTTGTAGCCTTTTTCAAGTTCTTATATTTTGGCTTTCTTGAATTGATGATATCTTG
>NW_026019991.1:511253-591232 GCF_900185275.1 Solanum verrucosum | reverse complement strand
ATGGCCCAAGACCTACCTCTGCTACAGATATCAGAAGTTTCTTGGGTCTAGCAGGTATTACAGAAGGTTTGTGGAAGGATTTTCATCCATAGCCTCTCCATTGACTAAGTTAACTCAGAAAAAGGTTAAGTTCCAATGGTCAGATGATTGTGAGAAAAGCTTTGCAGAACTGAAAAACTAGGTTGACTACAGCTCCTGTCTTGACTCTACCAGAGGGTTCAGATGATTATGTGATCTATTGTGATGCATCCAGAGTCGGCCTAGGGTTGTGTGTTGATGCAACGAGGTAAGGTTATAACTTATGCTTCTAGACAGCTTAAGGTACATGAGAAGAATTATCCAACTCATGACCTCGAGCTAGTAGCAGTAGTGTTTGCACTTAAGATTTGGAGACATTACTTGTATGGTGTTCACGTAGATGTGTTCACAGACCATTAGAACCTTCAGTATGTGTTCACCCAGAAAGAGTTGAATCTTCGCCAGAGAAGATGGCTTGAGTTTCTCAAAGATTATGATATGAGCGTGCATTACCATCCTGGTAAGGCCAATGTAGTAGCAGATGCCCTTAGCAGACTATCCATGGGTAGTGTAGCACATGTTGAGGAAGAAAGGAGAGAGCTAGCAAAGGATGTTCACAGACTTGCTCGCCTAGGAGTTCGTCTTATGAGCATATCAGATAGTGGGTGTAACGGTTCAGAATGGGGCAGAATCTTCTTTGGTAGTAGAGGTTAAGGAAAAGCAAGATAGTGATCCAATCTTGCTTGAACTTAAGGGTGCAGTCCACAATCAGAGAGTGGAGGTTTTCTCCCAAGGGGGAGATGGTGTACTTCCCTATCAAGGTAGATTGTGTGTTCCTAATGTGGGTGAATTGAGACAGCATATTCTTGCAGAATCCCATAATTCCAGATATTCTATTCATCTAGGCGCCACTAAGATGTACCGCGATCTGCGGGAAGTCTATTGGTGGAATGGTATGAAAAGAGATATAGCAGATTTTGTGGCTAAGTGCCCCAATTGCCAGCAAGTCAAGGTAGAACATCAGAAACCAGGAGGTATGACTCAAGAGATTGACATTCCTACTTGGAAGTGGGAAGTGATCAACATGGACTTCATCACAGGTTTACTTCGCACTCGCAGACAACATGACTCCATTTGGGTGATTGTTGATAGGGTTACTAAGTCTTCTCGCTTTTGGCGGTCAAGACTACAGATTCGGCGGAGGATTACGCCAAGCTTTACATAAATGAGATTGTGAGGTTGCATGGGGTTCCTTTGTCTATCATCTCAGATAGAGGTCCTCAGTTTACCTCTCATTTCTGAAAGTCATTTCAGAAGGGTCTTGGTACTCAGGTTAACCTTAGCACAACATTTCATCCACATACGGATGGTCAGGCAGAGCGTACCATTCAGACCTTAGAGGACATGTTGAGAGCTTGTGTGATCGACTTCAAGGGTAGTTGGGACGATCACCTTCCTCTGATTGAGTTCGCCTACAACAATAATTACCATTCCAGCATTCAGATGGCCCTTATGAGGCATTGTATGGGCGTAGATGTAGATCTCCAGTGGTTGCTTTGAAGTAGGTGAAGCAGCCTTGATAGGACCAGATTCGGTCCTTGATGCTATGGAGAAAGTGCAACTCATTAGAGATAGACTTAAGACTGCTCAGAGTCGCCAGAAGTCTTATGCAGATGTGAGAAGAAGGGAACTAGAGTTCCAAGTTGATGATTGGGTTTTCCTAAAAGTGTCACCTATGAAAGGGGTGATGAGATTTGGCAAGAAAGGGAAGCTCAGTCCCAGATATGTAGGCCCTTACCGGATCTTGAAAAGGATTGGTAAAGTGGCTTATGAGTTCGAGTTGCCAGCAGACTTAGCAGCAGTGCATCCAGTCTTTCACATTTCTCTTTTGAAGAAGTGTGTGGGTGATCCAGCATCCATAGTGCCATTAGAGAGTGTGGCCGTGAAAGATAGTCTTTCTTATAAGGATGTACCAGTTGAGATTCTCGATCGTCAGGTTAGAAGGTTGAGAAATAAAGAAGTCGCTTCAGTCAATGTTTTGTGGAGGAGTCAGTCAGTAGAGGGAGCTACTTGGGAAGCAGAAGCAGTCATGAAGTCCAAGTATCCTCACCTCTTTCCTTCCGATTCCATTCCAGCTTGAGGTAATAGTTCCTCATCGGTTTTTCAGTCATTCATGCGTAAATTCAGTCTTAGAATCATGTTCCTTCAGTTTGTACTTGCATTTTCAGCGTATTTGCATGTTCTTGGAACTCAGTTCAGTCAGAAATTCAGTTCTCAGTGTTTAGTGGTAGGGATTGCAGCCCTCTCCCTCTATTTCAGCTAGATTAGTCTTCATTCGAGGACGAATGGTCCCAAGGGGGAGATAATGTAACACCCCGTATCTGAAAATAGAGATTTCAGATTTCTGGTGTTACAGGTGGCACTCACGGACACCATCCACGGACCGTAGATGGACTCACGGTCCGTCCTGCAGGTCCGTGGTTCGTGACAGAAAACTTCCCCAGAACTCAGTCAGAAAATTTGGCTAAGTGTTGACCCACGCCCGGACTTACGGTCCGTAAGTTAGGTCACAGACCGTAGTTCGTGTCCGTGGATCGATGCCCCAAAAGCCCAGCTTCAGTCCTGAACTACGATTGACCAGCACGGACCATCATTCGATCCACGGTCCGTAGGTCTAACCGTAGATCGAAGGTTAGCAGCCAGTTAGCTGAAAATTCCGATGGGTCAACTTCAGATGGTCATAACTTTTAGAACAAAATGAATTATGTGTCCCATGACCTATGGTTAGATATATAATTGAATTATCTTTCCAACGCTACCGAGTTTGCTAAATTCCGACCTCCGAGTAAAAAGTTATGCTCGTTTTAGTGAAGGTCTGTCGAGCAGGTTTGACTTACGGACGCAATCTACGGGCCGTAGATTGACCTACGGCCCGTAGGTCCAATCCGTAGGTCACTCCGACAACAGTTAATTCAGGGGTCCTTTGGTCTTTTCCTATTTCGTTTAACCCCTAAGATACGTCGTTTAGACCCTAAATAATGAGGTTTTAATTAGTTTAAGCCTAGAAACATAACTAGAACTTACATAAGTCAAATTCATTAATCAAAACTTAGAAAATTAGAAGCAAGAGAGGAGAAAAAGGTCAAGAACCCTAGTTCAAGAACGCAGCGAGGTTTCTTCAGTTCCAGCCCCGAAATCGAAAGATTTCTCTGTGGAATTCGTCACCAGGTATGTGGGATTTCACTAGTGGGTTCCTTTCACCCATTGGGTCCCTAGAATTCAGTCAGTTTCTTGATTCCCTTATCATGAATAGACCTAGGGTTTCTAGAATTTCAACAGATCATCATGAATTAATTATTTAAATGTTCCAAATCAGATTATCATGTTATTGCTCAGTTTATCGCATGAATTTCAGAACCCTAGCTATGTATTTCTTTAGTTCTTGAATTACGCATGCTAGGTCAGATATATCAGTATTCAGTTTTACATGCCTCAGTTTATGAATGCATCATTATCAGATTAATTGTTGCATTCTCAGTTTGCATGTTTAGTTCGAGCTATCCAGTATTTACAGAAATTCAGTCATAACCAGTTAACTACTTAATTCATTGGGAGTAGCATAATACCGAGTTGGACTAGGGTTTCAGCGTACCCATATAGTCCCAGAACTACGAGCCACGTAGGTGTAAGTCCCCTCTGTGGGCAACATCAGTTTAGTGATCACGCCAGCATGCCTCTATACCTCTGGCAGGGTATATTGGGTCCTCTCGATGGGGCATATACATCGGACTCCACATTTAGCTCATGTGGTTTTATGTCGGTTATTAGTAGCTCCCACAGTTCAGTCAGACTCTATTGCATTGACCACATTTACAGTTCATTCAGTATTCAGTCAGCATGTTATAAATTGGTCATTGCATTCAGTTAGCTCAGTATTCAGTATCTATATCATGTTCAGATTATTTCATTGCTTTATTGCTTTGTTCAGTTATATGTTCTTTCAGCTTTACTCTATCTTGCATGCTCAGTACCTTTCAAGTACTGACGCATACGTGCGCTACATCTTCTTGTGATGTAGGTTCAGGTTCTCAGCATCCAGATCACGCTTAGATCGGTTCCCAATCTCCAGTTCAGCAGAAATCAGTGGTGAGTCCTCATTCTCCGAGGACAATAGTCATGAGTTTCTTTTCAGTATTTTTTTTAGTCTTTAGTTTCAATTTTTCTAGATCTAGTTGGGGCATGTCCCAACATTTCTAGTCAGTTTAGAGGCTTATTTCAGACATAGCTAGATTCAGCTTAGTGTTTTGAGTTTGATATTTCTGTTATATTAAACTCTCAGATTTCATATATTCAGTTACAGTATATGGGTATTCCCCATTTTTTTCAGATTTATTTATGATTTAGCTTCCGCATCAGTTTATTTTCTTTAGTATGCTCATGATCATGCCAGGAGGGTTAGCTTGGGATCACTTGTGGTCCTAGGTCCCGTGTCCGCGTCTCGGGGGTAGCTCGGGGCGTGACAGGAAATTTCACCAAATGTGAAACCATGGAGGTGGAATACGGTCCGTAGGTTCATCTACGGACCGTTCTGAACTTCTATGGTTTTCAACTGCGACTTATATGACAGGACCCCTGATCCACGGACCGTAGATCAGTCTACGGACCGTAGGTCTCCTCCGTGGAAGACCACTGTAGCATCTATCCAAATTTTTTCTCTGGGCTTAGCTGAGGGTCGTTACCAATCCTAAAAGTTTTCTTTGCTGCATATGGTTAGTTTTGGCACTAATATCGCTCCCGCAGGTACAATGGCACCCAAGAAGATGGTCACCTACTCAAAGAAAGGCAAGTCCAAATCTGTTGTCCCTAGTTTCCGATTAATTGATAAGGACACAGACGCCGACACTGATCCAACATATGTGCCTCTCAACCCTAGGAGTTCTCGCGCTACACCCAAAGGCACCCCCCGGAAGGTGCTTCCCGACGTAGTCACTGTCTCCCAGTCTGATGAGGAGCACACACTGATCGGGTCACCAACTAGGGTTGCTTCCAGTTCAGAGGGGTCTATGTCCGGGTCCGAGTCAACCCATGCTTCAGGCTCTGGGTCTGCCCACTCTTCACGATCCGAGTCTGCCCATGCTATAGGGTCCAATGCCAAATCATCCACAGGGTCTGGAGAGAATGACCAAACAGCCTCGTCTGATGAGGCAAATAGCTCAGAGTCCATACCTGCACCACGGAATGATGACCCCACTCCTATAGCAGGCGAGATAAATAGGTGGTGTGTAGAGGGTCAATGGCAGATTTATAGGGATGCTAAGATGGTCAACGACAAACAAAAACTAGCCCGACTAATTACAGAGGAGCGCAGAGTCCTCACGGAGAGCCTGTATACTGTTCCAGACATTCACCGGATGTTCAACCTTCACAAGTGTGACTGGATGGCTCGAGACCCAGGGACGTACAACGAGGAGATTGTGCGGGAGTTCTATGCTTCCTATGTTGCCACTCTCCGGGGTTTCATTTCCAAGCAGTCAAAGCCACTAGCGCAGGATCCGCTCACTTCCACCTTGGTTCGAGGGTGCCCGGTGGACATATCCCCTGCCACGATCAGACGCTTTCTCTATGGTCCCACTACAGGTCACTCTTGCTCTCTCAACACAGCTGAGTTTGACTACAGATGGGACATCGTGCGGAGTGGTGCTTTCCAGAGGAATGCTGAGCAGTGAGAGGTTATTCTACTATGGTTGGCCAGGTACATTGCTGCAGATGGCGAGCGTGCGGAATGGGTTGCCGCTCCACGGTTGGGCATCCGGAAGGCCACACTAAATTTTGTGGCCAAGTTCTTCTGGCTGTTGATGCGTAATAGAGTCTCGCCTACAAAAGCTGATAATCAAATCACTTGGGACAGAGCGGTCATGGTTGCAGCATTGGTAGCGGGTGTGGAGATCGACTTCGCCCACATGCTACTAGCAGAGATTCACGAGAGGGCATTCAGGATCTCCACCACCTACCCCTTCCCCTATCTAATTTTTCATTTGTGCAGGGACTCTGGAGTGCCGATCTGGCATTTCGACAAGTTAGTCCACCCAACAGGGGCATTGGACATCGGCCTTATTCGAGATGAGGCTAATGTGGCAGCACCTCGCAGAGAGCCTCAGGTTGAGGTACCTCTTTTGGGTGCCAATCTTGCAGACACAGTGGGGCAGGCACAGGGTGATGACCTTAGCATCCCCGATCACACCGACACTGGCCCAGGCTCCTCATCTCAGGTAGCTAGTATGGCTCCTAGCTCTTCCCGATCCACATCGCAGTTAGGAGCTACTGTTGTCCCTTTGGCCAGAGTACAGAAGTTAGAGGCGCAGATAGCCACACTGCTACATCACATCCAGCCGTGGATGCAAAAGTCAAGAGCTGAGTTTGAGGCTAGGATGGAGCGCAGGATAGAGGGGATGATGGACCGAAAGGTCCAGGCTGTTAATAAGCGTCTTGATGCCTTTGAGTTGCGAGTCCTCGAGCGATCAGCTCCGGCCATAGACCTATCTGCTTTGCAGGCTGACGTAGCCAGCCTCCGGACTGGCATTGATGTCATTCTCGCTGCACCTTCAGTTGAGACTCAGGCTGCTCCTACTGCACTGGCTGATGATACATGCTAGATGCTCTATTCAGTGGGACCACCGAGGAGGGCCTGCACGAATACATGCCAAAGACAGCGGCACCGTTCTCATCGCACGAAGGAAGAGAAAGCTCACAAGAGATAGTGTCGGCAAGAGAAGGAGGCTAGGAGGGCTTCGATTGCAGATGAACAGTTGTGCCAGCAGAGGGTGAGTGAGAGAGTTGCAAGGGCATCGAGCTCTGCCCCAGTTGCAGAGGTTCAGCCTGTTTTGAGGGACATGGTGAGCACCACTGATGGTGTGGAGAGATTGTTAGAGAGCACTATTAAGGGTGCTATGATTGCTGATGTGGGCACTACTGAGGGTGCTCCCACTGTTGTTCCAGCGGGATCCAGGAAACCGGACCCCCCTGCTTGTTGATGATTCGTCGGCGCTTTACGCCACAGGTTTGCTTCACCCAATCCATTTTCTTTTAATGCTTATGTATGCATTGGGGACAACTGCATCTATTTTTGTTGGGGGTGGGGTAAATGGATTGTAAGTAATAGGGTGAAATCTGAATAACCCAACTCACGAATCCTCTCTTGGGGTTTTCTTACCTGTGTTCTTTTTCCCCAAGGAACTGTTTAATTTTTGTTGAACCGGCATGTCTTAGGATCGTATGTGTAGAAGCATGATGAAGAATGAAGCATGATGGCTTATGATAAATGATACCCGTCAGATTTTGGGATGTATGCTAGAAAGTTGTAGGCTACGATTAGTTGATTGTGTTGGCTCTGAGTATGACATAGTAACAATCGACTTGATAGCATGACTTAAGCTGAAACTTGAGCTGGGTAATCCAATAACCTAATGATGGAACTATGTGCCAAGAGTGTGTGAGAATCGTTGAGTGTTCAAACAGGTTTTGTGCAAAGCTAGAACTTGCCTGGTTAGTCCTGTTAAGACAATTCAATTTAGAGGTTAGGAAGTGATCATAGGCCATTGTTCTGAAAAATCCACAAATAGCCTAAAAGAAGGATCCAACCAAATGAAATAAATGCTCCCTTTTGATCCAAATAATTTGAGCCTAAAATTAAACCATTTCTTTCTAGACCCTGATCTCACTTTCCCATAATCTACTATGTTGGCCCCGGTCCCTCCTTGGACATGTGCACTTTGACTTAGGCCAAAAGCCTAAAGTTGAGGGTGGCTAATGTAAGCAACCTCAATCTTGCCCCTGACCTGACATCGGGTATTGTGTACCTCAACTAATGAAAAATCCATAAGTTGAGGGTGGCTATGAAAGAGGGAACTGAAAGAAAAATGGGTATGAAAAGAGTGAAAGAAAAATGGATAAAAGGATGTGACTTGTTGAAAGCTAAAATATATATATATATATATATATATAAAAAGTAAAAGGAGCTGCAAAGTCTGAGGTCACAATCGTGGTTGAAGAAAATCAAGGGAAAGAAAGTAAAATGATAGGATAACAAAAATAGGGCAAAAAGAGGTTGAAAGCCGAGTGTAATGTCAAGGAGGGCAGAAAGTCACTAAGCAGTACCCAAATGTACCACACCTGACCCTGAGCCTACATTACAAGCCAAGAAAGCCCTATAGCGATCCTAGAGTCTATTTTGGAGAGTCTAAGCAGTGAAAATAAGGGCAAGCTTATGGCATTGAGCACTAACTGTATTTGAAATTACTTCTGACCGTGAGTGTTGAATAAATCATTGTACTATAATATCATTCATTCTTGGGAAAAGGAGATTTCGTTTGAAGTAAGGGCACTAGTTACATTGTCGGAAAGTTGGTACTTTGGTGATAGTGAGAAGGTGTATGTTGTGTGTCAGTTGGCCCATCTGTGTCATGGTGTGATCCACATGAATTGGCTCGTCGAATCTAAGAGAACGAATGTTCTCCCAAACAATGAGGAGGGTAGGGAGCCATGTGATTGCTTGGGTTTGAAAATGCTTGCTTCTACACAAGTGTCGTTTAGAGTTGTAGTGCGTCGCTTGAGGACAAACAATGAATTTAAGTTGAGGGTGTTGATATACCGTGAGTTTACGGTATTTCTAATACATTTCACTTACCAGTTGTGTGTGTCTAGGGACTTTTTATATTGGTTTTTATGTGTTTTTATCATGTTTTGCAGGAAAGGTGTTCAGGCGCGGAAGTATAGAGACAGCTGCAAGAAATATAGAAACAGGGCATTCACGGAGGTGATCTATAGACCGTACGTCCATTCACAGTCCATAGTTGATGACCGTAGATCAACAGGCATGGGATTGAGGACAAATCAGGGAAATCTGACCAAGTGTGAAACCACGGTGTCCATTGACGGTCCGTAGATTGATCTACGAACCATACTGTTGATTCGTAGAATGATACTGCGAGGGTTCCAGTACCTGATTTTTGAAGATTCTAAGTATGGAGCTACGGAGGGGATTGACGGACCGTAGATCGCTCTACGGTCTGTACTGTTAGTCCGTCGTTTGCTTCAGAGAAGCTGATTTTTTGGAAGCAGAAATATTTTCTAAGTCCTGGTTGACGGAAGGGACTTACGGACCATAGATCCATCGACGGTCCGTAAGTCAGTCTCGTGGATTGAAGACGCATACCTGAACAAACTTTCCTTAATTTGTTTCCCTTTTATTTAGGATTTGTTTTCTATAAATAGGACATGTAAACCTCGTTTTTGGGGGTTAGACATTATTATTCTACTTTTACCATGTGACTTTGGAGATTAAGTTGCAACCCTAGCAATTATTGATTTCCTACATTCATTTTGAAGATTTTGGCTTTGCAATGCAAGTTGAAATTTTGGGTTTATTATTCTCATTACGTAAGTTCATGATTTATTCATCTAATATTATGAATTGTGTTCTTGCTAGTATGGGTAACTAAATCCACAACTAGGGTTGTGGGAACCATGAGCGATTAACAAAGTATGAATAGTAAATAAGCAATTCTTGAATAGTGTTTTGCATGCATTGATAATTCTTTCGTTTAAAAGTCTTTTTAACGAGTGCACGCGTTAGAACTAGCCTTGTTGCTACTTGCGGGATCAAGGAGGTAATCAACAAGAAAAGAATTATCAACATAGATTTAGTGTGATACTATCTAATAGGCTAGTGTCGATTGGTGCGAAGTAATAACTAAGCCAAACATCGATTATGATGTCTAATATGAGGTAAAGGTAAGGGTTAGTAAATTATACACGCGTAGCCGGATCAAGGTGCGAGGTGAAATTCTCTAAATGCCGGATCAAGGATTTAGAGATACCTAACTTATCACTTTGCATGTAATACACTAGGAAAGGATTGCGATTACTAGGATTACTGAGTTATGAGCTTGTGGGGAACACGTTTACCCTAGTTAATCTTCTCATCTTGATAACAACCGAAATTGACTTTTGATTATTTATTACTTATTGAATTCTTACAATTTGTTTCACAAATTCCCCCCTTTTTTATTTCTTATTTTCGGAAGTATTTTGGCTAATTAAATATAATTGTTGGTTAAAGTAAAGTCTAAACCATTTTCCTCGTGGGATCGACCCCAACCTACAAGTTGGGTTCTTTACTTGATAACGATCGCTTATGCTTCTTTAGAGAGGTGTAATTTGAGCGTATCAGAGCTCCCTGGTATCCCTCCAGAATGAGAAATTGATTTTGCTATCGATATGCTACCAGGTACACAACCCATATCTCTCCCTCCTTATAGAATGACTCCTGCTGAGCTAAAGGAGTTGAAGGATCAGCTGAAAGACTTGCTGGATAAAGGCTTTATCAGGCCTAGTGCTTCACCATGGGGTGCGCCAGTGTTATTCATGAGGAAGAAAGATGGCTCACTAAGAATGTGTATCGATTATCGACAACTGAATAAGGTGACTATAAATAATAAGTATCCCATTCCGAGGATCGATGACTTATTTGATCAGTTACAAGGTGCTGAGTGTTTCTCAAAGACTGATTTAAGATCAGGGTACCACCAGATACGAGTTCGGGAGAAAGACGTTCCAAAGTCAGCTTTTAGAACCAGATATGGACACTTTGAGTTCTTGGTAATAACTTTTGGATTAACTAAAGCCCCAGCAGTGTTCATGGACCTGATGAATAATATATTCAAGCCGTATCTACACTTGTTGGTGATTGTATTTATTGATGATATTTTGGTGTATTCACGTTCAAAAGCTGAGCATGCAAATCATTTGCGAGCAGTCCTTCAAGTTCTTCGAGAGCAGGAACTTTATGCAAAGTTCTCCAGGTGTGAGTTCTGGTTGAGCTCTGTAGCTTTCCTAGGCCATATTGTATCAGATGCAGGCATTTCGGTTGATACACAAAAGATTGAGTCCATAAAGACTTGGCCCAGACCCATGACTCCGACTGAGGTTTGTAGTTTCTTAGGGTTAGCTGGGTACTACAGAAGGTTTGTAGAGGGGTTTTCTTCACTTTCAGCACCATTAACGAAGCTGACTAAAAAAGCAACTAAGTTCTAGTGGACTGAGGCTTGTGAGCATAGTTTCCAGGAGCTTAAGGACAGGTTGACATCAACACTAGTTGTAATATTTCCACAGGGTTCAAAAGGCTATGCGGTGTACTGTGATGCTTCTGGTGTTGTGATGGGATGCGTTCTAATGCAACATGGTAAGGTTATCGCATATGCTTCAAGGCAATTGAGAAAGCATGAAAAGAACTATCCGACCCACGATTTAGAGTTGGTCGTAGTTGTGCATGCATTAAAGATCTGGAGACACTATTTATATGGTGTTCATGTTGACATCTTCATAGATCCTAAAAGCCTTCAATATATCTTTAAACAAAAGGAGTTAAATCTACGACAACGTTGATAGCTTGAGTTACTGAAAGACTACGACATGGATAGTTTATATCATCCAGGAAAGGCGAATGTGGTAGCTGATGCCCTCAGTCGAAGATCTATGGGTAGTTTATCCTATTTAGGTGTTGGGAAGCGTGATCTAGCGTGAGAGCTTCATCAATTAGCTAGCTTGGGAGTCAGATTGTTAGAGGCAGAAGATAGTGGGGTAACAATTCAGGACACAACCGTATCATCTCTAGTTGTAGAAGTGAAATCACGGCAACAAGAGGATCCTAGCTTAGAGCCAAGGCTCAGAATCAACAGACTTTCGCATTTGATATAGCAGGAGATGGAGTCCTTAGAAGTAGCGGTCGATTGTGTGTTCCGAATGTTGCAAGGCTTCGACATCGGATTATGTAAGAGGCACATCATTTCCGTTACTCTATTCACCCTAGTTTGACGAAGATGTACTATGATATTAAGGAGATAAATTGGTGGCAGGGGATGAAGAAGGACGTTGCTGAGTTTGTTGCACAGTGTCCTAACTGCTAACAGGTGAAGGTTGAGCGCCAAAAGCCTGCTGGACTAGTTCAGAAGATAGCCATTCCTTTGTGGAAGTGGGAAGCAATTAATATGGATTTTATTACAGGGTTACCTCGATCGCGTCGCAAGTTTGACTCTATTTGGGTAATTGTTGATGGACTAACAAAATCAGCCCACTTCTTACCAGTTAGGGCTACTTTTACGGCCGAAGACTATGCAGGGCTCTATATTAGAGAGATTGTTAGGCTACACGGTGTCCCAGTATCTATTATCTCTGATAGAGGAGCATAATTTACCGTCAACTTCTGGAAGTCCTTCCAGAAAGGACTGGGGACACAAGTTAATCTTAGTACAGCTTTTCACCCTCAGACAGATGGCCAGGCTGAGCATAGAATTTTGACACTCGAGGATATGTTATGGGCGTGTGCGCTAGACTTCAAGGGAAGTTGGGATGACAATTTGCCTCTTATTGAGTTTGTATACAATAATAGTTATCATTCCAGCATTGGGATGACACCTTATGAGGCTTTGTATGGGCAAAAATGTAGATCCCACATTGGATGGTTCGAGGTAGGTGAGTCAGGGTTGATTGGACCCAACTTAGTACAGCAGACAGTGGAGCAGGTTAAGCTCATTCGGGAGAGGTTGCTAACAGCTTAAAGCCGACAGAAGTCATACTCAGATGTGCGATGAAGGGACTTAGAATTTTGTGTCGATGACTGGGTATTCTAAAAAGTCTCGCCTATGAAGGGTGTTATGAGATTTGGAAAAAAAGGAAAGCCTAGTCCAAGATTTATTGGGCCAATAACGGATCCTTCAGAGGGTAGGACGAGTGGCTTATGAGTCAGAATTGCCTTCGAGGCTAGAATCTGTTCATCCAGTTTTCCATGTATCGATGCTACGGAAGTGCGTAGGAGACCCTTTATCGGGTTGTCCCAGTTAAGGATGTTCAAATCATAGAGGATTTGTCCTACGAGGAAACTCCAGTTGCCATATTAGATCGATAGGTTCGTAAATTGAGGACCAAAGAGGTGGCTTCGGTTAAAGTATTGTGGAGAAACAAGAATAGAGAAGAGGTGACCTGGGAAGCTGAGGATGACATGAGATCTAATTATCCTCACTTGTTTCATACCCTAGGGTGATGGCATATAAGTTTATATTGGTGCAGTGGGGTAAGATACCTAAAAACAAAATTTATATTATTGCTTCTTATTATGGTTGTCGTCGTTGTATTTTTGCTTGCGGAGTTATATTGCTTATCTATTTATGTTGTCCTGTGAGATGCCTAGTGCCTAGGTTAAAAATTTATGTGTTTCAGGTTCTAGATAGTCACATTCACAAAGGATACTTTGTCTAAACTTTGGCAACTCCTAAGGACATAACCGTGTGACTCAGATTTTTCATTCGAGGATGAATGTTTCTAAAGGGGGAAGGATGTAACACCCCGACTTTTCTAAACGTCTAAATTAATTCGTACATTCATGGAAAGACAAAGAGGGTGAGTAATAAATTAAAAATGATGTGGTATGTCATATTTTAAGTGTTCAAGGGTTGTATCTCAAGTTTTGAAGTAAGGAAAGTCGCAAAATAAAAGTAGGCGAAAGTTATCGTAAGTTCCTTTTTAAAGATTCCTCTGAAATTTGGTGCAAATGTTTTGGAAGTTTTTTCCCAATCAATAACGACTTATGGGTCCCACAAACCATTAAATCGAAGGTCTACGAGTCTAGTTTCCAACGCATCAAACGGTTTGTTCATACGACTTCAGTAGAGATATATTACCGTTTTTGCGAGACTGCACAAGCAGGCACGTGAAGTGGGTCCCCTAAGTCGGTGGAAGCTTATAAGATAGCATCTTCTTCATTTTTCTTCATTCCAAATCGTGAGAAACCCACGAAAATCAGAGAAATACTCCTGAAATCATCCTTGTGTGTTCATGATCTCTTCTTGGCCTTTTTTCAAAAATTGCCCTACGTCACGAGCTCGTTGTTTTGGTATAATTTTCACGGTGAATTAAATGATGTAGCTCCGTGGAGGTTATGGCAGCAGGGTTTTTTTCACTGGAGTGATTGTATTCAAATGTTTTGGTCATTTAAAAAAGGTAGGAATCACCTTTTACCAGTTTACAGTTACCTTAGGTCTTGAATTGTAGTTTACGATAGGAATTCGTATTGATTGTCGAATTGTCGTAGTAAATTTTATCTTGAATTACTGATTGCTTTTACCTTTTTCTTTAGTGTTGTAGTGGTGTGGACAGAGGTGTTTTCAGCATAAATTATAAAGGAAAAGGTATGTTAAGGCTACTCCCTACGTTCGGCATGTTTCCTTAGAGCTTGGGAGTGATATAATAGAGTAGTTAATGTTAGTTATGTTGTAGATGTAATTGTGAGTGGTTGGCTGATTGAGTGGTTATAAACCCTCATTTTAGGGACTCATAATCTATTCAGAACAACCCTAAGTTAGGAACAACTTGGACATTACTCATATATATTGTTTATAGCTAAATTGCTCGACTTCAGCCTATTTAATTGTTTGTTGTCGCCCTTGGGGCTATTGTGATTAGTTGTTGAGCTATGAACTGCCTATGGGGGGCTATGATGTTGTCTAATAGGACTATGTTATTGCCAAAGAGGGCTATGTGTTGCCCACGGGGCTATATTGATGCCAAAGAGTATTATGTGTTTCCTAAGGGGCTATTTTGATGCAAAAGAAGGCTATGTATTACCTACAGGGCAATATGATGCAAAAGAGGGCTACGTGCAGCCCACAGAGCTATGATGTTGCCTAAGAGGGCTATGCCATTGCCTACGGGGCTATATCGTTGCCAAAAAGGGCTATGTGACTTCTTACAAAGACAAGAGACTACCGATAAGGTTATGTAGATTAATATAGCACCTTCTGGGCTTATGGGGGCCTAAGTAGGTGGTATGTTGTTTGTACCTACCGGGCTTAAGGGGGATTGGTTAGGTTGATGTTTGATCAATATTGTATTTTATTAGATTCAGCAGTGGGTTGGCATGCTTATCTAAATTTGATTTTCTTACCTGATTGCTTTTGGTATATTATGATACTTACTCATTTAGTCTACAGCCTTTCATACTCTGTACATTATTTTGTACTGATGCCCCATTGCCTGGGGGCGCTGCATTCATGCATGCAGGTCCTGACAGATGACCGAGTAGACCTCCTCAGTAGCAGGATTGACTTCTATCCGGTTAGCTAGCCTTTTTCCTCCGAAGCTGCCAGAATTTGGAGGTTTGTTAGCTTTTGTTGTGTATATTTTTATAGGTAGGCTGGGGCCCTATCCCGCCAATCTTTACTACTCTTTAAGGCTTGCAAATTAGTGAGTGGGGTGTAGAGCTAGGTTATGGCCATGTTGGCCTACTTTTGTTGGTTTGCTGAAGCTTGTGAGCTGTTTGATGTATTGTCTTAATATATACCTGCTTTCAGTTTTTGTACAGATATTATGGTGGCCTCGACGGCCCAGTCAAGACTTCTGTGCTAGTTTGCTATTTCTTTATATGAACTCTTGGGAGTAGATGTTTCTTTTATATATATATGTTGATAGAGGTCTTACCGGCCGATGGCTTAGTTTTAAGCCGGGATATACTAGTTTGTTTTCTTGATTGCGTGTGTCTGCCATGTGCTAGTAGCAAATGGTTCAGCAGGGTCAGCTCGAGACTGAGTTTTGGGATTAGGAGCCAGTTGCGCCCTTGAGTTTGGGGTGTGACACATTCCTAAGTGTGGCGCGCTTTACACTCATGAAAACAACTCTACTCGACGTGATTTATGAGACTTCCAAAGACCTTTCTAAACCTTGTACTTTGATTATCAAGTTTGTCATAACCCAAGGTAGCCTGTAAGCGTAATATGGCGTCTAAGACAACGAAAAGCCCCATACAAGCCACTTAGATTTCAGCTACAATAAATAGAATAAAGAGATTTAAAAGACAGTTTCAATGTATCAAATTTTTATATACAAAAGCGGAAATGTAAACATCATCTCAAAGCCAGCTACTACATAGGATTGAATGTGGGCATAGCCCGTACATCATGTTCCAAAACTAAAAGTAAGGAAAGTCTAAAAAAGTGTCCGATCCTTGAAGCATGAGGACTTACCAAAGCTTGAAATCTCCTCAACAAACTCTAGCCATAAAACTGAAACCCTTATTGTTGGACCTTACATTTGGGGAAATGTAGGAAAGAGCATGTGTTAGTACAAATTATGTACCAAGTATGATAGTTATGCATGAGAACATATAAAGTCACGTTAGAAAGGGACATTTGCATGAGCATACAATGATCAAGCTAAAGATCGAGATAAGAGTTAGAAGACATTATTCATAAATATGATCAATGCAGGTGAACATCATCTTAAAGCATGTATGAGATACTTCCTTGAAGTAACCTTGGTTCACCTTAACTTGATTGTGGGAAGTAGCCTTAACCAACATATAAGACCATGTGAGTTATTAACATGGAACCCGGTGTCTCCTTCACCGAAAAGAGTTTTCCTACCTACCAAGGTAAGGACCATGAAGTTCTAGCTTATGTGGATCCACTAGCTAATGACTATCTAGACAATACAATGTTGGCACATAGTTTATGGGACATGGGTAATCGCCACTTGTCCACTCGGTACTAAGCTTAACATGCACATAATAGTTCTTAATCATATTCATCTTAATCGCCTCTTGTCCTTACGACATGTGATATGGGTAATAGCCTCTTGTCATTCATTAGAATAGCTCCTTAACATTGGTTCATTTTAGGTGAGAAGACCTTTTGACCTTAAGAACCATTATTTCGTCATTTCACAATCATGCTTTCATATGTATATGAAAAACTTTTCAACAACATAATAACAACAACATGATTGATACTTCACTCTTAAAGCATCATTAACATATTTACATAAATTTCATGAGAACATGCTTGATTTCATAAAACTCTTCTTTCATAATACAAAACCCACATTATATAATCATAACTTGGAAAACATTGGAATTACATGGCTTCATGTGATCATCATAAAACATTAAGATTAAGTCAATTCAGGCATCAGAGATCATATATGAATCCATTAAATCAATAATCAAGAGAACCCATAACATAGAAGAAAAACCCTTCTAACTTTGAAAATTGAGGAAGTTGGGAACGCCATGGATTAAAACCATCATACATCAACGCCAATTTCTTAACTTCAATGGAGGAATTGAAGACTTCACTTGAAACCCTAGGTTCAACCCTTCTTCTTCAATATTTGTAGAGAGAGAAAGACTTGTTCTTCTTTGGTAAATTTGAGACAATGACTTGATTGGGTTGATTTTGGGGTTTAAATCACTTATATAGGGGTTCTACGTAAGGAAAAATGACATAGTATCTAAATAAAATATTTAGGTGAAGACCCAACTATCCCTGAATTACAGCTGACATGAACCCTGGATGGAGGCCCCTACGAGCCATCTCAGGGTCCACGAGTTGTTTGGGCATTCGTGACCCTAGACCAATCTCTTCGAAAGGCCCCTTTAACCCTTGTCCCACCTCACAAACAGCTTCACAGGTCATTTTCCACTTCACGACCCATCTGGAGGTCCGTGAGAAGGGTTTGTCCTTGGGGTGGGTTTTGCCTCCCCTCAACAGCCAAAACCACAAGGTGTGAGGCTCATCGCGAGTTGTCTAAGGGCTCGTGGGAGGGGAGACCCTCTTGGACAAGCAATGGAAGGCTCCACGAGCGCTAACACAAGTCGTGGTTCCCTTCATGGCCCGTTAAGGGCTCCATTGAAGGGTGTCATGGCTCAGTTATGGGTTTGTGACCTCCCACTTGGCCCCTTTTCTAGACTTCTTGATTCTTAGGTATTACACCCCATAAACATAAATATGGGTACGCCGGCATCTAGAGTAAGGTACTTCACTAGAATGAATCCTCTGGAGTTTCATAGTTTTAAGGTTGTGGAAGATCCTTAAGAGTTCATTGATGAAGTGTATATGTTGTTGATTATCATGGGTGTGATGCCGGTGGAAAAGGCGGAATTGGTTGCTTACCAACATAAGGGTGTTTCTAAAGTTTGGTTCAACTAATGCAAGGAAGGAAGGGCGATTGATGCGGGTCCTCTCGATTGGGCTAAGTTTATGGTTGCTTTCCTTGATAGATTCTTTCCCCTTGAGATGAGGGAGGCAAAGGTACTTGAGTTCATCAACCTTCGTCAAGAAAGCATGTGTGTGAAGGAATATGCTTTGAAGTTCACACAATTTTGTAAGTATGCTCCTACTATGGTTTCTTATCCTAGGGCAAGGATGAGCAAGTTTGTTTTGGGTGTGTCTGAGAATGTGGTTATGGAATGTCGTACCACCATGTTTATCAATGAAATGGACATTTCTCGTCTAATGGTACATTCTCAACAAATAAAAGAGGAGAAACTTAAGAGAAGATCTAGGGAGGTTAAGAAGACAAGGAGCGGTGATGGTGACTTTTCACATTCAAGGTCCGATGGACATGATTTTTCTAAGTTCCAAAAAAGGTTTTCCCGTCAAGGTTCCTTCAATCCTCCTCCTAAGTTCAACAAAGATAGGGTGTCCAACCCTAAGCCTCAAGGAAATAACAGTAGTGGATCTTCATTGTCTTCGTGTGCTAAGTGTGAAAAGAAACATGAGGATAGATTTCTAGACAGTTCTAATGCATGATTTGGTTGTGGTAAGACGGATCACAAGATTAGGGATTATCCCTCAGATTCTATGAATGAAGGAGATAATCATCAACGGGCTCAACCTAATCCTTCGTCCAGTTCTAGTGTAAGTCAAAACCAAAACAGATTTTATGAACCTTAGACTCATCGTGAGTAAGAGGGTTCTCCCAATGTAGTTACCATTATGTTAAAAGTATTTCATCTTGATGTTTATTCTCTATTTGATCCTGGTGCTATCTTGTCTTTTGTGAAGCCATATGTGGCTAGGAGATTTGATATTCTTCTGGATGTATTGATTGATCTTTTTTATGTCTCTCCTCGTATCGGTGAATCTATTGTGGCTAAGAGAGTCTATAGAAATTGTCTCGTAAACTTTACCCATAGAGTCACTCATGTTGATCTTGTAGAGCTTGATATGTTAGATTTGATTTCATTCTACGTATGGATTGGTTACATTCTCGTTATGCTTTTGTTGATTGTAAAACCCAAGTGGTCAAGTTTAAGTTTCCAAATGAGTCTATCCTATTGTGGAAAAAAGGAAATTATATTCCTAAGGGTAAGTTTGTTTCTTGTCTTAAAACTACAAAGATTATTTCTAAGGGTTGCTTATACCATATAGGTAGGGTGAGGGATATCTATTCTAAAACCCCTACTTTTGAGTCGGTCCCATTGTAAATGAGTTTTTGGAAGTGTTTCCTGATAATTTACCTGGTATTCCTCCCAAAAGGAAATAGACTTTGGTATTGAAATTTTCCCAGATACTTAACTTATCTCTATTCCTCCTTACAGGATGGCTCCGGCCGAACTAAAGGAATTTAAAGAGCAATTGAAATATTTCTTGGATAAGGGTTTCATTCGGCTGAGTATCTCTCCATGAGGTGCTCCTGTTTTCTTTGTTCGAAAGAAAGATGGTTCGCTCCACATGGTTATTGACTATATGCAATTGAACAAGGTAACCATTAAGAATAAGTATCATTTTCCAAGGATAGATGATTTGTTTGATCAACTGCAAGAAGAAAGTTACTACTCTAACATTGACCTTCGCTCGGGTTATCACCAATTGAAGGAAAAGGAAAATTCTATTCCGAAAATGGCTTTTCGAACTCGGTATGGTAATTTTGAGTTTTTGGTGATAACCTTTGGCTTGTCTAATGCCCCGGCCTCATTTATGGATTCAATGAATAGAGTGTTTAGACAATATTTAGATATGTTTGTGATTGTGTTTATCAATGACATCTTGATCTACTCCAAGAGTGAAGATGAGCATATCGATCATTTGAGGATTGAGTTGCAAGTCCTCAAGGACCAACAACTCATTGCAAAATTTAATAAATGTGAGTTTTGGTCAAGGTTTGTAGCTTTTCTTGGGAACATGGTATCTTGAAAGGGTATTGGGGTAGATTCTAAGAAGATGGATGAGGTAAAGAGTTGGCCTAAACCTCTATCCCCTTCGGATATTAGAAGTTTCTTAGGTTTAGCCGATTACTATAGAAGGTTTGTGGAAGGGTTTTCGTCGGTTTCCTCTCCATTGATGGTATGGACTTAAAGGAAAGTCAAATTATTATGGTATGAAGCTTGTGAAAAGAGTTTTCAAGAATTGAAAGACAGACTTACTTCCGCTCCGGTGTTGAATTTATCGAAAGTAACCGATGGGTTTGTTGTTTATTGTGATACTTCAAGAATTGGATTAGGATGTGTCCTTATGCAAAATGGGAAAGCCATTGCATATGCCTCAAGGCAACTTAAGGAGCATGAAAATAACTATCCTACCCAAGATTTGGAAGTAGCGGTGGTTATGTTTACTTTGAAAATTTGGAGGCATTACGTATATGGTGTTCATATTGATGTCTTTACCGGCCACAAAAGTTTTCAATATGTGTTTAAATAGAAGGATTTAAATCTTCACCAAAGAAGGTGGAATGTGTTACTAAAGGATTATGATATGAGTATTCCATATCACCCCGGTAAAGCAAATGTTGAAGCGGATGCTCGTAGCAGATTGAAAATGAGTAGTGTTGCTCACATAGAGGATAGTAATAGATTGGCCCGAATGGGTGTTCGATTGTTTGACTCAAGGAACGGTGGTGTTATGGTCCATACTATTTTAGAATAGTCCTTTGTGTTGCAAGTAAAACCAAAGAAAGGTCTTGATCCAACATTGGTTGAATTGAAGGAAGCAGTGCTTAAAAGGTCCATTGAGGCTTTCTTCTAAGGAGGAGCTAAAGTGCTAAGACATCAAGGTCGTTTGTGTGTTCCCAATGTAGATGATAGGAGATAGCAGATCTTATAAGAAGCCCATAGTTCTTCATATTCCATTCACCCGGGAGCCACAAACATGTACCGTGTCTTGCGGGAGGTCTAATGGTTGAATGGGATGAATACAGATATTGCGGAATTTGTGGCTAAGTACCCTAATTTTAACAAGTGGAAGTTGAACATCAGAAGCCAGATGTCTCATGATATCGATAGTCCTACTTGGAAGTGGGAAAATTTGAATATGGACTTCATTGTTGGGTTACCTCGCACTTGGTGACAACATTAATCAATTTGGGTTATAGTAGATCGAATGACGAAACCGGCTCAATTCATCCCCGTCAAGGTCTCTTATTCAACGGACGACTATGCTAAGTTATACTTGAGATAAATGGTTAGGCTGCATGGATTGCCCTTATCCATTATCTCCAATCGTTGTACCCAATTCACCTCTCAATTTTGGAAGTCTTTCCAAGAAGGGCTTGGTACTTGCGCTAATCTTAGCACAACCTTTCATCCACAAACTGATGGTCAAGTGGAGCTTACATTCAAAAATTTGGAAAATATGATGAGAGCGTGTGTAATTGACTTCAAAGGTAATTGGGATGATTACATGCCTTGGATGAATTTGCATATAATAATAGCTATCACTCATATAGGTTGGTTTGAAATGGGTGAAGTTGTTTTGATATGTGTTGAGTTGGTACATGGGGCAATGGAGAAAGATCAGCTTATTAGAGAACGGTTTAAAACAACTCAAAATCGACAAAAGTCATATGCCGATGATATAAGAAGAGATATTGAATTTGATGTGAATGATTCGGTATACGTGAAAATTTATCCATGAAGGGTGTGATGATATTTGGAAAGAAAGGGAAGCTTAGTCCATGTTATGTGGGCCCATATCAGATTTTAAGGCGTATTGGTAAAGTTGCTTATGAACTTGAACTGCCTAATAACTTGGCATCAATACATCCATTTCTCCTTGTTGAAGAAATATTTTGGTGATCTGATATCTCTAGTGCCATTGGAGAGTCTTGGAATAAAGAATAGCTTTTCTTATGAAGAAGTTCTGCTTGAGATTTTGACCTGTAAGTTTGAAAGTTTAGAAATAAAGAAATTGCTTCTGTGAAGGTTATTTCAAGGAATCAGTTAGTTGAGGGTGCTACTTGGGAGGCCGAAGTCGATATGATATCCTGTTATCCTCAACTTTTTCCCTCTGTCCCTACTTTAGCTTAGGTATTTAGTTCTTCATGTGTTATTCTTTTGGTGTCATGTGTTTTTGATATTCTTATGATTTTCTCATTTATACATATTCATGAAAAGCTTAAATTTTGAGGAAATGAGTTAACACTTTAATTTCTTCATGTTTATGTGTATTTGAATATGAGTTTCATACAGACCTTATGAAATGTGTTTTGAACATGCTTTAATTTGGAGTTGATGTTTCCTCTTCAGATATGTGCATTTATGTGATTGCATTCATGTTAGGCTATTAAGTTTAAGTTGCTACCCTCCATATGATGTCTTGAATCCCATTCGAGGACGAATGTTCCTAAGGGGGAAATATTATAACACCTCTAATTCAAAAAGATGAAAAAAAATTGTAGATTTCCTGGATCTGATGCCAGTACCGTTGGGGCCAACAACGGCTCATGGTCTGACACCCAGTCTGTAGGTAGGCTCGTGGTCCGAAAGTTTATGTTTTCAAAAATGTCAAAGTTTCAGTATTTTCATATGGTTCACCAGAATGGTCCATTATCCAATACACAAATCGTAGGTAGGTCTCGTAGGTAAGTCACAAACATAGTAATATTTTAAGAAATTCCTGTTAGACCCACGGAAGCCATTTACGGACCGTAGCTTGAACAACGGGACATGCATGTATCCCGTAAGTTGAGGGTCCAATAAACAAGTTTCTAAACCCATCGACGGTCGACCGAGACGGCCCATAGTTGGACCCACAGGGTCCAAGAAACAAGTTTCTAAACCCATCGGCAGTTATTTTAGAAGGGCTTTTGGGTCTTTTCCTAATTATTTCACCTAATACTATGTCATTTTAACCTTTACCCAAAGCCCTATATAATGATTTGTAACCCCCAAAACACCCAATTCATTTCATTCTCCTAATTTCCCCAAAATTGAACAAGTCATCCTCTCAAATATTTTTGTCTCTAAGTAAGAAGAAGGAAGCTAGGTTTTCAAGATCAAGTCTCCTACTCCACCATTGATTTCAAGCTTTTGGCATCAAGGTTTGATAGTTTTCACCGATTGAGATCTTTCTTCAATAGGGTTTCTAAATTCTCCATTTTACAAGTTAGAAATTTCCAATTGAAGTTAGAGTTTTCTTTCATGTCATGGGTTCCTTTCAATGTTGATATAATTGATTGTTTTATGAACTATTATGCATGAATTGAGATAATTACATGTTTTTAAGATTAATTTCCAAGAACCCATGCTTAACCCATATTTTCCAGACTATGATGATATAATGTGTCTTTTGAACTATGAAATATGATTTTATGAATATATGCATGTTCTTATGAAATTTATGAAAATGATCTAAGTTGCTTTGAGAGTAAAGCATAAATGTTGTTGTTGTTGATTGTTGTGAAAAGATTTCTCACATAATACTAAACACATGAATGTGAAAGTTTTTATCACATCAAGGATTCTTAGATGTTAAAGGTTTTCTCCTCTAAACTATGAATAATGTTTTAGGAGTTATTCTAATGGTAATACAAGAGGTGATTACCCATGTCCCCATAGTAAAAGACAAGAGGAGATTACCCATGTCCCTTAAAGATAAGATGATTATGATTGATGGCTATTCCATGGGAATTATGCTTTGCACCGAGTGGACAAGTGGCGTTTACCCATGTCCTATAAACTATATGCCATCATAGGTTGTCTTAGATTGAGATTAGCTAGTGGATCCACTTAAGCTAGAAGCTCATGGTTCTTACCTTGGCAAGTGAGGACACATCTATTCGGTGTGGGTAGACTCTTCATTCCATGTTATAGCTTAGATAGTCTCTATGTGAGTTAATGAAACTTTTCCACAACAATAATTATAAACTAAGGTTACTTCTAAAAGTATCTCACATGTGTTGAAAGTTGATTTTACTTGCATTGACCATGATTATGATTGTATTCCTAGTCTCTTATCTTATGTTTTAACTTGGTCGTTGCGTATCATGAAAATGTTCTTTTAGCATGATTTGGTACTTTTATGCATTGATATCATACTACGTACATTATTTTACTAACGCATACGCTTGCCTACATTCTTCAAAAAATGTAGGTTCTGACGCTCAGATTTCGTATTCCCGTGGCTAGTGTCACTTTGGTTATCATGAGTAGTGGTAAGTACTTATGTTCCGCGGACCAACCTTTTATTGCTTTTGTTCTTTACTTTTCAGATTGTATATGTGATGCCAAGGTTACGTATCGATCACTCTTGATGTAATAGATGGCTTTGAGACTATGTAGACTTCTTCTTCGTTTTGACAAACTCTTTTATGATATAAATTGTCTTTATAAACTCGTTCATTCAATTATGTTGTTTATGTATGCTAAGTGGCTTGTGTAGGGCCTTTCGGGGCCTTATACGCCATGTCACGTCTAGGGGGTACTTTGGGTCATGACAGTCTTGTCGTTTGTTGAAGAGCGTCTTATCTTCATATTTTATAGTGAGATTCGATAATGGCTTTTCCAAATCTTCTTCATTTGCCAACAAATTTTCCAGATAAAGTTTGTTATATGGCCCACCCCCGTGTGGCTGTAATTATGCCTTTGTACTCCCGCCTTAGATCAAGAACAATAATTCTCCTCATTCCTCTACGTGATATCATTCTCATGATCTAATTTTGATATTTCATCAGATAAATATTTTTCCTTTGAGAAGTATTGGTTGATCGTCATATTCTGTTGAGAGATCGACAAAAGCTCATTTTCAAGACTTTGTAATCTCAAATCATTCTTCTTTTTAAATATTGCTGCCAAGGTATCCCAAGCTTCTTTGAATATCTTGGAATTCTTAATCCATTGTAGGAACTCATCCTCTATAGTTATAGTGAGAATAAACATTGCCTTTCCAACTTTGACCTTCCATCTTTTTGTTGCTTCAACATTCTTGTTGGTGGTGTGGTGTCTAATCCACTGATGATATCCCATAAAACCTAGTCGAGAATGTGATCTTGCATTCTTGTGCTCCATGATTCGTAGTTACTTGCGTTGAGCTTCTCAACGCTATTGAGAGTGCTTGAGAGATCTGCCATTGATAAGATCCTCAGGAATTGTCGCCTATGACAATAACTTGTAGGATCTTGTTTAAGTTCCTTCCTCGCTCTTATCAACAAGGCTCTGATACCACTTGTTGAATATTTGTGGTGAAGGGTAGAATCAATTACTCACAACTTGAATTTTATTATTGCAAAGTAAGAACCCGCTTCGGTCTTAAAATCTTTACAGGAAACTCTCTCTTATTTCTTATTCACTTGTTGTTTGCTCTCTTGCCTACTTACTTGGTTTCTTACTTGTTAAACCTCAAATAGACCACCTCTATTTATAGGAGGGTATGGAATAATCTAGCTAAGCATAATTTCTACTATATTCTAGAATATTTCTCCAACTACTTAATTCTAGAATTACCTTTTCAAGAACATTTCTAGAATTTTCTCTCTAGAATACTCATTATAGATATATTTCTTCAATTCTCTATCACTCCGGAATATTCTAGATTTTTCTTGATTGATCTTAAGTAAATAACTAAGTTAGTGATGAATTTTTATCATTTATCTTCCAACTCTCAAAGTTTTCTGGATAGACCCTTGAGATTCATTCGGAATCCCGTGAACACAAAGCAAACATGTAACTCAACGAAAAATCATATTTTTTGGATATAGTAGAATAATCAAATCGTATATAAGGGGTCATCTTGTCTTAAATGTTGATTGAAGTTAACTCTTAGCTCCTAAATTTTTTTAATATCAATAAAAAATTAATAGAATCTCATCTGGATGCCTTGGATCCCAAACCAACTATACAAACAACTAAAAAGAAATCTTTTGGACATAATAGTACAGACGGAATTCTATTCCGAACTCATCTACATCAAATGTTGACTTTGGTCAAAAGTGTTAAACTTTCCAAATTGAAAATCATCGATCCGTATCTTGTAATATTAAAAATATAGTAACTACAACGATATTGAAATAGGTGATGACTACAATTCAATTTGTTACGTTTTGATTAGTACTGGTCTGTCCTGAAGAAGAGTATATTCAAATTTAAATACCAATACTAACAAGAAGAAAAAAAACTACAACAATATAATTAAGTTACAAATTTTATTCCAGACAGGAAACAATTTAGCATATGCATGATGAATTATATAATGTCACAAAATATGACTAAATCAATATACATGTGACATGATACAAGATATAATTTCATTTACATGGTATGAAGCAAAACAAATTGTATGATTCAGAAAATATGTTTTATGGCAAGGAAATCTCATTTGCTTACAATTTTATAGTATGTTGATTTGAACCTCAAACACTACTAAAAAATTGTCAAAAAACGATGGCCAAAAGCGACGGACTGCGTCGCTTTTTTGGTCAAAATCGACGGAAAAGCGACGTAGTCACTTTCGTCGCTTTTCAAAAAGCGACGGACTGTGTCGCTAAAAAGCGACGGACAACGTCGTTTTTAAAAAAGTGACTAGCTGCGTCTTTTTTAGCGACGGACTGAGTCGCTTTTTTACTTTTTTACTTTTTTTTATTTTTTTTTTAAAAAAAGCGACGGACTGCGTCGCTTTATTTTAATTTTCATTTTTTTTAATTTCTAAAGGGCGACGCAGTTCGTCGCTTTTCTGGAAATTTATTTTTTGAAAATCCCTGAAAAGCGACGGATAAAAGGACACTGTCCGTCGCTTTTCTGGAAATTTTATTTTTAAAAACCCAAAAAAGCAACGGACTAAACCACGATGTCCGTCGCTTTTTCTGCAATATTTTTTACAGTAGCAGCTCGCAGCTTCTGTTGCCCACCTACAAATGCAATTCAATTCATTTCTACATTATTCAGCCAAATCAAACACACACAATTATAAACAATCTAAACAAAACATAAAATAACAAACTTTAAACAACATTCAAAAGTATCAAAATCATAAATTAAAGACTTATAAAGTCTTTTAAAATTCGTTTTAAAATTTCAAAAAGTTCATAAATGTCCAGAGATCTAAACTAGGGAGTGAGATCTACATAATCATCCTCATCACTCTCGTCGTCGGTGTCATCGGGAGCCGAAGTAGTAGGTCGACGAGCGAGATTCATCACTTGTTCTTTGATTTGCTGAACGGTCTCACTCATGCTTTGTTGTTCAGCTACTCTTTTCCACTCCGACTCTGCTAGTGCCGCTGTAAGTTTAGCTATTTGAGCCGACATAGCAGCAATCTGAACACCGTCAAGTGCCTCAGCTTGACGTGACGATCCAATACTTTCTAAGCCTGACTGAAAGCGTCTAACATCGTTGTGAGAGCCTAGACTATAGCATCTACCCTTGTGTGTTCCCCCTACCAGTTTTTCTTTCCAAATCTGAGTGGACAGTTCAGGCGTCAACTGAACCGAACTATCTAGATTCTCAGCGACGTACTTATGAAAGTCATTATGCATATTAAATATAAATATTGACATCAATATATATACATATCATAAATAAATTCACTAATGATATATATTATTCATATTAAATAACTTACAAAAGTTCGTTCGGCCCTTTCCTCCACCCACACATCCGGATCCAACTCATTTTCTTTCTTCCTGACATGAGTCTTTTTGAAACCCTCTGGTTCAATGGGAGTGCGTACCAATTCTTTTTCCTATAAATAAAAATTGAAATTTATAACGATATATAGGTATCAACTAATTATTTATTTAAAAGTTTGAATCCACCAACTAAATCACATTAATTAATTTAACTTATTTAAACAACTTTATAACTTGAACTTGTTTAGTTTTGACTTAATTCCAACAACTAAATCCATCAACAAAACCACATTATTTAATTTAACTTATTTAAACGACTTGAACTAGTTTAGTTTTGACTTAATTCCAACAACTAAATCCATCAACAAACCACATTATTTAATTTAACTTATTTAAACAACTTAACAACTTTATAACTTGAACTAGTTTAGTTTTGACTTAATTCCAACAACTAATCCATCAACAAAACCACATTATTTAATTTAACTTATTTAAACAACTTAACAACTTTAACTAGTTTAGTTTTGACTTAATTCCAACAACTAAATCCATCAACAAAACCACATTATTTAATTTAACTTATTTAAACAACTTAACAACTTTATAACTTGAACTAGTTTAGTTTTGACTTAATTCCAACAACTAAATCCATCAACAAAATCACATTATTTAATTTAACTTATTTAAACAACTTAACAACTTTAACTAGTTTAGTTTTGACTTAATACAACACTAAATCCATCAACTAAACCACATTAATTAATTTAACTTATTTAAACAACTTAACAACTTTTTAACTTGAACTAGTTTAGTTTTGACTTAATTCCAACAACTAAATCCATCAACAAAACCACATTATTTAATTTAACTTATTTAAACAACTTAACAACTTTAACTAGTTTAGTTTTGACTTAATTCCAACAACTAAATCCATCAACAAAACCACATTTTTTAAACTTATTTAAATTTAAAGCTAAGTGTCAACACTAGATGGACACAAATCGATCTTGCAAGAAAATCAATTTTCTCATCAATAGGATCAACTAGTGTTGGTACTTATGCTTAACAAATATATTATTTCTAGATTTAAAGCCAAGTGTCAACACTAGATGGACACAAATCGATCTTGCAAGAAAATCGATTTTGTCATCAATAGGATCAACTAGTGTTGGTACTCATGCTTAACAAATATATTTTTTCTAAATTTAAAGCTAAGTGTCAACACTAGATGGACACAAATCGATCATGCAAGAATATCAATTTTGTCATCAATAGGATCAACTAGTGTTGGTTCTCATGCTTAACAAATATATTATTTTTACATTTAAAGCTAAGTGTCAACACTAGATGGACACAAATCGATCTTGCAAAAAAATCAATTTTCTCATCAATAGGAACAACTAGTGTTGGTACTTATGCTTAACAAACAATCGATGGACACAAAAATATTATCATAAAATTAAAGCTAAATATCAATACTAGATGGACACAAACACATTATTGAAAACAATTGTATTTGAACTTTAGAAATTTAGAAGCACCAACCTTATCTCTCCTACTTTGATGAAAGAAGCAATATAGTCTTGTATCAACTTTTTTAGATGTTGAGCTTCCTCAGTTGCCTAGCACGAAAAGTTCTAAAATTAGTTAAATTTCAAGTTCAAGTTCTAATTTCAAGTTCAAGTTCTAATTCTAAGTTCAAGTTCAAGTTCTAAGTTCAAGTTCAAATTCTAATTTCAAGTTCAAGTTCTAAGTTCAAGTTCTAATTTCAAGTTCTAAGCTCAAGTTCAATTTCTAATTTCAAGTTCAAGTTCTAATTCTAAGTTCAATTTCTAATTTCAAGTTCAAGTTCTAATTCTAAGTTCAAGTTCTAATTTCAAGTTCTAAGTTTAAGTTCAATTTCTAATTTCAAGTTCAAGTTTTAATTCTAAGTTCAAGTTCAAGTTCAAGTTCTAATTTCAAGTTCAAGTTCAAGTTCTAAGTTCAAGTTCAAGTTCTAAGTTCAAGTTCAAGTTCTAATTTCAAGTTCAAGTTCATGTTCAAATTCTAAGTTCAACTTCAATAATAATTCAAACTAGTCCTAAATTCAAAATTCAAACTAGTCTTAAAATCACAAATTCAAACTAGTCCTAAAATCCCAAAATCTAACTAGTGCTAAAATCATAAATTCAAACAACTCCTTAAATACCCTAATTCAATCTAATCTTACAATTCCAAAATCAAACTAATTAACTCAAGAAATACCGAATTTCAAACAAATCCTAAGATACCCTAATTCAAACAAACCCCAACATTAAAATTTTCATTTCACAATCAACAAACACAAACTAACAATCAAATAATCCCTAATTCAAACTAACCATCAAAAACCCCTAAATCATTCACTTACTAACTAACAATCAATCAAACTAACAATCAATAAAAAAACAAATTCAATACACTAATTAACAAATTCAATACTCAAATTTCAAGTTCTAAGTTCAAGTTCAATTTCTAAGTTCAAGTTCAAGTTCTAATTTCAATATCAAGTTCTAAGTTTAACTTCAAATTCTAAGTTCAAGTTCAAGTTCATGTTCTAATTTCAAGTTCAAGTTCTAAGTTCAAGTTCAAATTCTAAGTTCAAGTTCTAAGTTCAAGTTCAAATTCTAACTTCAAGTTCAAGTTCTAAGTTCATGTTCTAATTTCAAGTTCTAAGTTCAAGTTCAATTTCTAATTTCAAGTTGAAGTTCTAATTCTAAGTTCAAGTTCTAATTTCAAGTTCTAAGTTCAAGATCAATTTCTAATTTCAAGTTCAAGTTCTAATTCTAAGTTAAAGTTCAAATTCTAATTTCAAGTTCAAGTTCTAAGTTCAAGTTCAATTTCTAATTTCAAGTTCAAGTTCTAATTCTAAGTTCAAGTTCTAATTTCAAGTTCTAAGTTCAAGTTCAATTTCTAATTTCAAGTTCAAGTTCTAATTCTAAGTTCAAGTTCAAGTTCAAGTTCTAAGTTCAAGTTCTAATTTCAAGTTCAAGTTCTAAGTTCAAGTTCAAGTTCAAGTTCTAAGTTCAAGTTCAAGTTCAAGTTCTAAGTTCAAGTTCTAGTTCTAAATTCAAGTTCAAGTTTTAATTTCAAGTTCAAGTTCAAGTTCTAAGTTTAACTTCAAGTTCTAAGTTCAAGTTCTAGTTCAAGTTCAAGTTCTAATTTCAAGTTCAAATTCTAAGTTCAAGTTCAAGTTCAAGTTCTAAGTTCAAGTTCTAATTTCAAGTTCAAGTTCTAAGTTTAACTTCAAATTCTAAGTTGAAGTTCAAGTTCAAGTTCATGTTCAAATTCTAAGTTCAACTTCAATAATAATTCAAACTAGTCCTAAATTCAAAATTCAAACTAGTCTTAAAATCACAAATTCAAACTAGTCCTAAAATCCCAAAATCTAACTAGTGCTAAAATCATAAATTCAAACAACTCCTTAAATACCCTAATTCAATCTAATCTTACAATTCCAAAATCAAACTAATTAACTCAAGAAATACTGAATTTCAGGCAAATCCTAAGATACCCTAATTCAAACAAACCCCAACATTAAAATTTTCATTTCCCAATCAACAAACACAAACTAACAATCAAATAATCCCTAATTCAAACTAACCATCAAAAACCCCTAAATCATTCACTTACTAACTAACAATCAATTAAAAAAACTAATTCAATACACTAATTAACAAATTCAATACTCAAATTGAAAGAAATTAAAAATAATATTATGAAACCCTAACCTTCAATTAAAGGAGAAGGGCAGTGGATCGAGGTCGGGGTCAGTTGGCCGGAGATGTTGTTTCTCTCATTGCCGGCTGCTGATGTTGATTGCTTGGAGCTCGCTAGCCGGAGCAGTTGATGGAGAGACAGAGCAGCGAACTTTTGCTGATTGGAGAGACGAGAGAGAGGCGACGATTTGTCTCGCTGTTCTCGCCGGTGAGAAGAGACGGGAGGGAGCAAGGAGAGAACAGATGAGAAGAGGAGGGCGACAGGAGGAGGCTGAGAGAGAAGAAAAAAATGAGCTTTTAAAATTAGAGGGTTTGGTCTTTTTTTAGGTCAAAAATAGGAACGTTAGGTAGATTTAATTTGAGCCATTGGATTAGTTAAGAAGAGCGGCTAAATCATTTAACAAGCATCAAAACAACACATGGATTATACAAAAACAACAGCAACTAATATGATTTTGAACCTATGAGACCTGACATTTACATTTTTAGATAGGCTTTAAAGTTTGACTTACATGGACAATTCGAGAACGTTCACCAACAAATGATTTTCCATCATGACCATGTGTGTGAACGTGCAAATGTAACTCACTTGGTGTTGGATCTCTACCTTTTTCAATAGCCTATAAAAAAGAAATCACTTAATTTTTAGATATAATCATATTAAGTGCATATTATGTGTTCAGATACAAACATATACCAGACTAGAAGATGTTAGTTAAAGAGTTCGTAAAATATATACTCACAGGTTTCTTGTGATATTCTCCAATTGAGATAGAGCCGCCCATGTGAGTCCCAACAGCAACTTCACGGCCATCACGACGATTCTTTGCATTTATTTCTGCCTTCTTAATACACTCATCACTTCCCCAAAGTTGCATCCATCTTTCCCACACATGTTCAGGTTTAAAACCTGGCCTAACTCGTCCCCCTTTTATTTTGAAAGTAATACATTAACATCCTATCTATAAATGTGAATACACTTACTAAACTCACTAACGATGAAAAGCTATACCTTGAATTCTCCAAAATAAGCAGTTCTTACGTTATTTGAGACACCTTTCTAATTGATTCCATTAGGATCTACTTCACTTTTGAAAGACTTGGATATGAAATTAGAGCATGGTTTAGATGGTTCCAACCCGTGTAAAGTCGAAGAGGTCATTTGGAGGGTTATCATAAATAAAAAATAATATTAGTATCTGACATTATATTTATCAGTGCTAACAGAATGAATAATCATATTACTGATAAGCTAGCAGTAAAATAGGCAAAAAAAAATAAGCTAGCAGTTATAAACTGATTTTCAGATCGCACATGATCTGGAAATTTTTTACTTGGAATTCTGCCCAGCAGTTTTGCAAATTTTTTACTTGAAAAATCTGCAAATTTGACAGATGCATCACCTGAGAATCTTGCGCAGCAGTTCTAATGTTCAGAAGATTAATAAGCTAGGCACCTAGCAGATGCATCACCTGACTAAGAATAAAATTTTAAGGGTGCATACATGGATGTACTAAGAGCAGATGGTATTACAATGAATAAGTAACAACAACTAGCCTGCAACTTGAAGTGTATATAGAGAGTATTCTAGGCAGCAAGACAATCAATGACAAAGGCTACATGCTACAACCCTGAATATTCAATGAAATTCACACCAATCTCTTTCATAGTTTCTTACTATCGTAAAGAAAGATCAGTTCATTCTAACAGAAGCAACACATAATAAACATTTGTTGTTCATATAGATTGAGTTCATAAACATTCCAACAGAAGCAACACAAAATAATTCTCAGCACGTCACTACGACTCTTGACAAAAATCCTAAATGTACACCTATAGATTGAGTTTAAAATTTTCATTTACAGTAGTTAAACTGAAGCTACTGCACATGTCGTCTGTAGTGTGCATTTTGAGCTTCCAACTTGAAAGCTTAACCAATTCCTTCAAAAGCAGTATGGTCCAAGCATGTAAAGCCAAATAGAATACAAATACATTTTAAAAATAGGTACAAATACACTTCAAAAATAGGCAGCCGCAACTTAAGGGTGGAGAAATGACATGATATTAGAAACAATATTTCATCGTTAGAAAATTAGGGAAGAAGTCTAAGTAGAAAGACAAGGGTAAGTAGAAACAAGTTACAAGAATAAAAGCAAAAGAATGGACTAACCCTGCATGAGTTATAAAGATAAGGGTCCGTGTATGGCTATTACCTGTTGGGCTATCTTGAGGAGACAGACCCTGACCTATTACATTACTCTGATTTGGTGTAGTATGATCTATTGGGTTACTGTGAGAAGACGTACCCTGACCTATTACGTTACTTTGATTTGGTGTAGCAGCAACTGTGTTGGTATGATCTGATGGGTTGTTCTGAGTAGACAGACCCTGACCTATTAGGTTATTCTGATTTTGTGTAGCTGGAGGTGCCTCAGAGATGGTTGGACTGATACTTTGAGTTGACGTTACAATGGTTGGGTACCACCTTGTTGAGGAGAAACTATAGTGGGCATGGGAATAGTTGGCATGCTTACACGAATAGCAGGATTACTCCTACCTAAGGATTTGCCACGACCTCTGCCTCGAGCCATATCTGTAAACAAATATAAAATATATATTGTTGTTAGATCATGACTGTTACAAAATAGAATAAAACATTATCCATAATAATGAGAACTATTATAGTAACAGAAAGTAGAGTGAAACACTTATCACAATCAGTAAATAACTATAAGTAATTCTAATAAGGAATCCTCTATATTAACTGTAAGTAATTCTAATAAATGCATAGTTAACTAGTATGTATAACAATTATTAAAGTTGCAATTAGTAGATTTAATTAAGAGTTAGAATAAGAAATAGAATACACATAGTTAAAAGCAGAAACTAAAGAACATTATCCTAAATTAAAAATCATAAACAAAGAAAATACATTGAAGATACAATAGTAGATTATCAAGCACTAGTCACTATTTATGTCTTCTTCAAACTCTTCCTCTTCCTCATTTTCAGGACATTCAATCTTACTTCAAGCTAAACGAAATGGAAAGAGTTCATAGTTAAAATATCATATTTTCATAACACCCAAACGACTAAAATCTCTATTTTTAGTGGTCGACTGAAATGATTCCTAGTTAGGGTTCATATTATGCAACTGGAAAACAATGGTATGTCGAGTTGAAACTGGAAAACAATGGTATATCGAGTTAATCTGATATCCTAATGCAGGAATCTGACCGAAATTCCTAGTGGGGGTTCCTATTTTTCAGAGAGAAAGAGTTGAAAGTCATCAAAATCGAAGTTGGCCTAGATGTGGAAATACTGCAAATTGGAGCTAGAGTTTTGATTTTATAACTGGTTCTTGATAAACCTAGCTTGGGAAATTGATTCCCTTGATATCTGAACCAACAAATCCATTTGGGGAAACTAAAGCTTTGAAATCGAAAATGGAGTTTGAGCGCTTACCTTTCTAGATGGAGACTTGCTTCAGAGCTTCGAGTGTTACCAGCTTCGAGATGGAGTTTGAAATCGAAATGGAGTTTCAGAGATAGAGGGCTTGGAGTTTCAGAGCTTCATCTCTGAAAAGTGTAAGTGTGAGTGTGAATATTTTGTGCCCTAAGAATATATCACTTTAAAAAATATTCCAACGGAATTAGTGACGGATTATGACATCCGTAACTTTCAAATAAATATATATATTTAGAAAATATTATATTGACGGATATTTTTGTCACTATATAATATAAATTTTATAAAAATATATATAAAAGTTTAGCGACCTTTTTTTCGTCACTAATTCCGTCGCAAAATATTAATTTAATTTGTCACCCTTATTTTGTTACTAAATCCGTAGGGAAAATTAGGGGCCAAAATTTTGCGCTAATATTTAGCGACGAATTAAATATTTCATTGCAAATCCGTCGCTATATTATAAATCAAAAAAATCAATTGTTAATCTTGCAACAAAATGGTAATTTCGTTGCAAATCCGTTGTTATATAGTGACGAAATATAGTTCGTTGCAAATATCCGTCGCTAAACGCTGTTTTTTTAGTAGATTAAAGGATGGACAGTTAAGATTTAAACTAATGTTTCAAGATTTGGACAAAAAGGGTTATAATTGCAATGAATGAATGGCTAAAATTGCAACTAAAATTGATATAAGAGGCTATAATTGAAAAACGAAATTGGATTGAGGTGGCTAGAATTGCAATGAATTGAATAAGGAAAAAGCTAAAATTGAAAGGAATTAGATTAGAATGGGCTAAAAATTAAATGATTTCGAGAAAAATTAAAGAAATGCTATCCAATTAAAATACTACAAATATTATAACATTTTACATAATAAAAATAACTTAAATTTTAAAACATTTGAATAAAATAATTATTTCGAGTTTTACTTATAATTTTAAAAATATTTTAATAATATTTACGATAATTTTATAAAGCATGCAAACTAAAATATATAATTTTTAGACAAAATCGATTAAAAATTTAAACTCAGAATATTTTTAAAAAAACACGTATTTAACCAAATAGCACTTCTGAAAGGGTTATAGGTCTGTCAAAATTGGGTGTCAACATACCGACATCGTGAAGTCGATATTATCTAAATAAAATAATTATTTAAATATACCGACCTCTTTAGGTCAGTATTTATTAATTTATTTTAATATAAACTCACCTTTTGAGGTTGATTTTATTAATTAAAATTACATATACATATACATACATACATACATACACACATACATACATATATATAATATAATATAATATATATATATATATATATATATATATATATAGGCCAAACACATATACAGCCCCTCAAACTTGCCCTCATTTTTCATTTTGGCACTCCAACTTAGCCTTGTTCCATTTTAACCCTTAAACTCCATTTTTTCTGTACCATTTAAACACTTATACTAATTTTTATGATTTGTTTTTATTTATGTTTTTCAATTGCAATTTCTTATTTTAAAAAAATAGACGTGTGCCTGTTAATTTAAAAAATTAAACATTCGCGAACGAACATAAAAATTTTCAAACAATAATATTATTTTTTGATATTTCTCTGTATTTTTGCATGAAAATAAATTGACGAAAGTTCTTTGATTTTCTTTCTTAAACGTTCAATCAAATTAAATAACACTACTTATTTATTTTTTCTTATCATCTAGGCTATCTAAATTTAACGCAAATACTCACTTTTAATTTTTAATATAAATCAATACGAATAAAAAAACCCATCTTCAAAAAGACTCGACTGACTTAGTTAATAACACTACTAAAAAAAGACTCTTGTTCATTGCTAATAACACTACTAAACAATGTTAAAACTCGACTGACTTTGTTAGGTTGTCAGTGATTTTAAAGAAAGAAAACCAACGCAATTTCGTCGGTTATTTTTCACACAAAAATACATAACTCTCTTAAAAAGAAATTATAATTTTTTAAAAAGAATTATTTTTTGTTAATTTTTAATTTTTTAACTAAAATTAAATGGCACATGTCGATTTAAAATAAGAAGTTGCAATTGAAGAATATATATAAAAATAGTATTTCGTGTTAAAATGGAACATAAAAAATGGAGTTCAAGGGTTAAAATGGAACAAGGCTAAGAGAAAGTGCCAAAATGAAAAATGTGGACAAGTTAGAGGGGTTGTATATGTGTTTGGCCATATAATTTAACTACACATCAACAAAAGTTTAATTTCATAAATTTAATTTATCGATCAAGTTAATTTTATAAATTTAAATTATATACCTTCTAATTATATAAATTTAATTTTATTGATCAACAAAAGTTTATCAATATCAAATTCAATATATAAATCTCCTTAAATTGATCATCGGTATTTCTTTAATTGATAATGTATTTCATATCTGAACCACTAGTATATAAGACTTGATTTGTTAAATTACTCGAGGAATATATATATAATTAATCAACGTATTTCATACTCCGATGAAGTATCCTTTACATGTCATCATAATTAGGAGGTGATCACTACACTTGACATCCATTCAAGATCGAACGTATATAATAATACTATCTCGCATTTCATACTGGAATGGATTATATGTTAGCTCTTCACCTCTACTACATCATGACATGAGATATTAAGTTTATGATTAGACGACGGACTGATAGGATTTGTACATTACTCTATAAATATAAGTATAATTATCTCCTAATTCATATCAACTTAGTTTCATACTCTAAATATGGATTATAGATAAAAAAATTATTTCACGAATTCTAACATTTTATTTGTAAAAGTATACAAAATTGTTACACTTTTTGAACAATTAATCGTAGGTGTAAAATGAAATTTTAATATTATGCACAATAGCAAAATTATGATTAATAGGAATATTTTAATCATACCGACCTCAGGATGTCACTTTTATTAAAAGTAATTAGATATAATAAAAAATACAGACCTCATGAGGTCGTATCACATTAAATTTTAAGATAAATTAAAAGTAATCATGTTAATTAAATAATATTGACATCGGGAGGTCGGTATTTTATATTAAATTATTTTTTAACTTATATTAAACCGTCATTCGGAGGACGATTTATTTAAAGTTAATTGAAAATATTAATTTATTACATACTATTTAATTTTATCGACATCTGGAAGTCGGTATTATAGTTTTTTTAGTTTTTTTATTTTACACAAAATCATTCTCCGGAAGATGATTTAAATAAAATTAAATCAAAATATTTCTCAATTTTATTTTTTATATGGAGAAATGGGGAAAATCGCATCTGCTAGTGCAGATATTTTTAAAAAAGTGACGGACAACGTCTCTATGATCGTCACTTTTTTTAAAAAATGTTTGACCAACATTTTGACCAAAAAGCGACAGACTAAGAGACATTGTCCGTCGCTTTCTTAAAATATTTGACCAGATATTTTGACCAAGAAGCGACGGACATAAAGATGTTGTCCGTCGCTAATTTAAAAAATAATTAAACAATTAAATTAATAAAAAGCGACGGACGGCGTGACTTTTTTTAAATTAATAAATAATTATTTTTAATAAAAAGCGACGGACTGCGTCACTATCTATATAAAATAATTGATTAGCAAAAATACGCGAAAAAAAGCGACGGACAGCGTCTCTTAATCCGTCGCTTTTAAAAAAAAATTTAAAAAATATTTTAATTAAAAAGCGACGGACTAAGAGACGCTGTCCGTCGCTTTTTAAAAATGTTTGACTAGATATTTTGACCAAAAAGCGACGGAATAAGAGATGCCGTCCGTCGCTTTTTTAAAAAACTAATTAATAAAATAAAATAAATTAAAACAACGGACAGCGTGGTTATTGTTTAATTTATAAATAATTATTTTTAATAAAAAGCGACGGACGACGTCTCTATATATATTAAATAAATTATTATTAATTATATATATATTTAGCGCAAAAATTCGTAAAAAAAGCGGCGGACTAAGAGATGCAGTCCGTCGCTTTTTGTAAAATAATTTTAAAAATAATTATTTTAATTAAAAGCGACGGACGGCATCTCTTAGTCCGTTGCTTTTTTGGAGCGACGCTGTCCATCGCTTTTTCTTCCGTCGATTTTTAGCAGTTTTTTAGTAGTGAAAGTGGGTTACCCATGTAGCCTACAATACAAAATTCTTGATGGCCACATAGAACCAAAAATGAAATAAAAGAATATTCCTGAATTTTTAAAAGAAAAAAGAGGCAACATTTCTAGAGAAAAAAAATTCTAAAATTTGTACACCTCTGCTAAGAAAATCTATCCATATGAAGAAAACACATCATAGTTGTGCTCGTCAGGATCGATATTAGGCAACGACGGTCTAAACAAGTCACCGTCGATATTATCAAATCCCAAATATATCCCAAAATCGTAGGAAAAAAAAATAGGTCTACAAATCCAGAATCAAGGGTCATTTCAGTCATCTATATTAGAAACTGAAGTAGATGGTGACTCTACATGTAACAATTGAGAAGAGGGTGATGTAAGGACCAAAGATCTGAATTATGTATTCTTTCTAAGTTGACAAAGTGGGCTGCGGCCACCTGTATTTCTACAGCAGTCATAGAGGTTTTGATAATAATTTGTGGTGGGTTATCCGGAAAACTCATGAATTTGGCAGGGTCACGACGCAAGCAAAATTGTGCTAGTGCCGAATGCCCTGGCAGCATTCTCGGGTGTATTATAAGAACCCAACCAAATCCTTTTTCTACTTTTGGGTAGTCTAACTTCAGTAACCCATTTTCCCCATTTTCTCTTACGCACTCCTTTGTACTTTGGTGATGATGTATCAGATGATGATTTTGTGGGTTTTCCCATTCAGTTCTCAATTTTTGATTAGTTAGTTGAATGAAGATATTTGAATTTGCATTTGTGGTTGTTATATTATATATGGTTAGTGGAGTGTGGTGTAAAATTTGTGGTCAAAAAAACTTGTTCAGATTACGCGGTAATGAATTTTAGAGTAAGAAAATTGAAACGTATACGTGAACACAAATTACTCATGGTAGAATTGAGGATATGTCGTGGAAGATGGCACGTTACTTTTGTGCAGACACGTAAGTTGCAGAATTTGACATGTCACGTTTTAGCTCCTATCTACTCCCCCATCTTGTGAACTTCCACATCAGCTTCTGATAGGGTGATGAATGTGTGGACCCAATTTATATATAGTGATAGTTGGATCCTAATTGATCTCGTATCTATTTTTGTAAGTTTTTTATTTGAATAAGAGCCAGATGTCATGAGTGAAATTTAATAAATTAAAAATAAGTCTTACAGTCTAACTGAGATTGATGTTGAAAGGCCAAAAAAAATATTTTGAAAAATTAAGAGTTTGATAAATAAGTAAAACTATTTTAAATAGAAACAGAAGCAGTGTTTTAGTTATTGGTAAGAATAACAAAAATTCAACTTCTTAAAAGAAGCAGAAGAAATAAAAGAAAAAAAATATTTTTGTAAGATCAAAATATTTCTTGCATTTATACATATTTATCAATCTATCTTTTATTAATTAATTAGCATATGCTATAAGTTTAGTGAAATTTGATTTAAGATTTTATTTTTATTTTTATATAACAATTTCTTTTTAATTTTACGTTTATATATTAGTATTTTACGTAGTATTTTGCAGGATTAGGAAAAAAAATATTATTGGAAATTTGAATATGTACATTTTAGTTTAATCAAAACTTTTCTAATAGATATTCAAAATAGTTTACTTTTATAATATAAATAATTAAAGTACATTGACACTTGCTTTTTTTTGTAATTTGACTCTCAATTTTTTTTGAAAAAACATTAGTCAAGCACAATCTGCTTATCAAAATTACTTATGAAATAAATTAGCCAATCACAAATTACTTTTTTTTTTTTCAAAAACATTTTTCTAAAAAAACAATTTTTAACCATGAATCTAGGCCAAACAGTCTCTAACCATGATTAAAATATAAATATTTTATATATTTATTATTAAAATATAAGACAATTCAAAAATTCTAGTGACTTGTTATAAATATAGTGAATGTATGACTATGTTTAAGAGAAATTTAGGAACCCTGCCTTTAGAACCAAATCAATTTTCTTCTATAAATAGAGGAATTCTCTCCATTGTAAAATCATCCCTCAAAGAGAAATTAGAAGTCTTCTCTCTTCTACATACTTTCTCTTTCTTCTTATTTTATAGTTTCATAACACGTTATCAGCCAGAGTCTCTAATTTTTTTGAATGAAATTTGATCATTACAATACAACAGCGATTTGGTCACTCCTAAGGGTTGAGATATCAGTATGATCCTTGCTAAGTGGAAGGCTAAAGGCCTAAACGCAAAAGTTATTGTGGAAATATTAACATACCAATTTAAGATTCGGTAAGTTTAAGTCATTTTTCTATACTATTACAAAATCTATCTATATACAGTAGGAGAAGAAAAAAGTGTCACGTGTCAGCACTACAAAAATTTAACAATTTTAAAATTCAAAAATAATTTTAATTTAAAAAAAAAATTGTATCTAAAATAAACAAAAAAACTAATTTTATTAAAATATTTTTATGTTTGAAAATTAAAAAGTTACAGTTTCTAAAAGCAATTAAAGATGTATTTAAATTTGAAATTAACGTGCAAACAAAAAACTGAATAGCCACTTGATATTAATTACCTTTCAAAAATTAAACTTTCGAAGTTATTTGTTAAGATAAGAACATATTTCAATAGTTGCCAAGTGGGAAATTAATATGATGCCACCTATATATTATTTGAAATTTTAAAAAGTGCAGTTATCCGCAATATTTAAATTTACGTATTTCCAGTAATTTTTTAGAACTTTTTAACGTGTACATGGTCAAATGTCATTAAAATTTTGAAAAGTATCAGTTTCTCAGTGATATTATCCATTCAGATCAATTGCACGTATTTTTAAGCAAAAGTCCATCTGCATTTTGCAGGGAATTGGAGTTGAAAAAGACAGCAATTGCAATTTGGCGACATAATTTAAAGGTGACGATCGATCATATTTACTTTATCACAAAAGATTGTAGTGAATTCTAAAGAAATGTGTTTTTACGAACTGGTAATTACTGGTTCATCTTTATTAATGATTCAACTGTGGTGATAAATGATGAGTACACGATTTGGACTTATTTAGGGTTTTATTTTAAGAGATTTAGTGTCCTCAAATGCATATTTTGTGTCAATAACTGATGCAAAACCTTGAATTTCAGGTATTTGAATTGAGGAACAAAGCATGAACATTATTGGGCAAAAAGGAACAAGGCAGCTGAAAGAACAAAGAAAGGAGAGCCTGAGTATCGCCTAATGTTCCAGTGTGCCAAGCCCTGAAAGAGAAAATCAAGTTGGCGATTGAAAGGAGTAGTCAGCGAGTCGCCGAATGGTTCCACGATGCAGTGCCATATCACCCAAAGTACAAAACCTGAAGATGTTGAAGGCCAAGCAAAAAGGCGATGAAATTAACCAAAGGGCGGATCGCCGAGTGGATCGGCGATCCCAACTTATTGCGCAGAATGGTCCTTCGCAGAATAATTTTTGACAACTATAAATATTTGTTTAAATTTTTAGCTTAGTATCTGATCTTTTGTTGAATCATATTATTATTCAGATTTTGAAGTTTTGAGCTTAGAACTGAATATAGAGACAATATTTCCTTATTTTTGAAGATTTGAAGATTTCCATTTCTAAGAAATTGGAAGTGGGTGTTGAAGATTCTTCATCTTAAACCTTTGTAAAGACAATATCAATCCTACCAAGTTGATGGAAACACAATTTGGTAACAATTTTTACCTTTTTATGATGTCTAGCTAAAACCCCAATTCTTGGGGTGTGATTATGTGATTATGGATTGATATAGTTGTTGGGTATTGTTAATTGATAGTTTAATTGTTGTTTAAAGATGTTTTCATTCGGTAATTGTGGTTGAATTTAATGGGTTGTAGTTGTAAATACAATCTTAACTTCGTGTTTTTGGCTTGCTCATGAGAGAGGTTTTAAAATGAAAATTACTTAATTGATGGTCTGTGGGTATTGGGTTGTCATGGATTAAGTTCGAGAGAGTGAACCCTAAACCCATTTTCACACATTCAGCTGGAGAGGATGAATGAACTATATCGAAGGTTGTGTTTAACGATTTTTACCTTTTTATGATGTCTAGGTAAAACCCCGATTCTTGGGATGTGATTATGTCATTATGGGTTGATACAGTTGATGGGTATTGTTAATTGATAGTTTAATTGTTGTTTAAAGGTGTTTTCGTTCGGTAATTGTGGTTGAATTTAATGGGTTGTAGTTGCAAATACAACCTTAACTTCGTGTTTTTGGCTTGCTCGAGAGAAAGGTTTTAAAACGAAAATTACAGAATCGATGGTCTGTGGGTATTGGGTTGTCATGGGTTAAGCTCGAGAGAGTGAACCATAAACCCTTTTTCACACATTCAGCTCGAGAGAGTGAATGGACTAAAGCAAAGGTTGTGCTAAGCTGCTGCTTATTGGTGTTCGAGAGAAACCAATTTGATTCGGGGTAAATTATTCGAGAGAAAGTTTATCCCCACTAAAGTCTAGCTTATTCACCGATTCACAGTTGTTACTATTAATTGCAATTACCCGATTGTCTATCTTAGCTCATAATCCTATCACATCCCAAGAATCCCATCTCCATATTCGTATTTTCGTGTTATTTGCTGTTTTAGTTGATAATTGAATACAAACCCTCTTTTGATATTTGACACTTGTGTCACCCCAAACTTGAATTATGTGTTTCTCCATAAATATTTTTAGCTTTAATTGACTTGAGCATATTTATTCTTTTCTATTGATTCTTGAGTACGAACCACTTCCTTGGGACTCGACCCCAACTCACTAGTTGGGTTATATTACTATTTAATGATCGTTGATACTTAGTGTTGGATGACACCGCTGCCGGGGAGTGGTGTTACTTGAGAATTTTTAGTTAAGTTGAATTTTGTTCTTGTTAGTCATAGTGATACTTACTTAATTTTAGCTTTGTTTTGCTTGTATGTGTGTTGAAATAGGAAGAATGAGTGTAACTAGTAACTGTGAACAAATGGATCACCTTCCGTTAGAAGTGATGAAGTTCAGGGATAACATCCTAACCTTCAAGCAATTAGAAGGTGAGCAAATTCATGACTCGTGGCTGAGGTTTAACGCACTGCTGATGCTATGACCAACTCATGAGATTCCCGATTTAGTTCTATTGGAATGCTTCTATAGGAGTCTTAGTCCCGGGAACAAAGGACTGATTGATCAACTTATCCCAGGCGGTTTTGTACGACATTGGGGGTTGCCTGGTGACACTATGGTCAACCCCAAGAATAAGGTTTGAAGGTGGACTTGCATCGTGCCACGACGTTAACTAAGGCGCTGCTTAGGAGGCAACCCACGTTTTCTTTTCTTTCTTTTTAGGTTTAGAATAATGGTGTGTTGAATGTGTAGGACAAAGTGTGGGAAGTGAGTGAAAAGTGAAAATTGGCGAGCTACAGGTCCAGTCGGCGATCCTGACCCAGACCGTTGTTAGACTCAAGATAATTTTATATTGCACTCTATAAAACTCAGCGATCCCAGGAAATTATTGGCGAGACGCCGACTAGTTCGGCGATCGCGATTCAGTCTACCGTTTGGACCCCCACATTAACTGGACGTCCTGTAACACTTGGCGAGGTAAGTGACCACTCGGCGTGTCGCCGAGTGGTTCGGCGAGCACGACTAATATCGTCGAATGGGCGAGAACTGGACAGTTTTAAGAGGCCAAAGGTTTAAACTTCCAGCTCTTTCACTTTCCCTTACTTTTAATCTTCCCAAACTTACACCCGCATTTTAGTCTATATATTTTTGCATTTTTAGAGTATTTTAGTTGGTGATTTGTGCTGGAATGGGATTACATTGCCGCCTAGCATTACAATATCAATTTAATCGGCATAAAAGACATGGCTAGACCTAAAGTTGCGGGAAGAAACATGTCACCCCGAAGAAAAACAAAAGGGATTACACTCAATGAGGATAGCGGTATGTGAGCGTAGCAAAGGGGCCACCGAGGAGGTGACGGCTTCGAAAGCCAAAGTAGCTGATCTGAGGAAGGATGTAGACTATCTAAAGTCTACAGACTTCACTTCGTTACTGGAGGCTGCAAACGATTTGGACGCTCCGTAGACTTCAGGGATTCCTTCAGCTACCACTAGAGATGTGCATAGGGGTGAGGTAGTAGTTGATGAGTCGGATGCCGAGACCGATGATGAGCTGATTGAGATCAGGGAAGAGAGTACATGTGGAGACTTTCTGAATCTTGAGGAGACCATTTTGTAGTCGGTGATCTAGACATCGCTGACAGAGGCATCCATGGGTGGATCCAGTGGAGCTGGTCCTTCTGAGGTGACTCCGGGTATTGAGGCTCGAGACCAGAGCACTACTCTAGGCATTGAGGCCCAAGTCCTGATTGATGCACCAGGCACTGATGCCCAGACAGATGGAGCAACTGTGTAGACATGATCCTTTCTTTACCTCCCTCTATGTCTTACTTTATTTTGACTCTTGGATATTTTTTATTGCATTTGAGGACAAATAATTTTATTTGTGGTGGGATGAGGCCCACCTTTTGTGACCTTTTGTGACTCTCTTGTTTTGTGTGTATATTTGGATTTTTAGCTATAATTGTGTGTTACACTATTTTTGCGGATGATTGAGCTTGTGGATCCTTGTTTTAAATGTATATGATATTTGACGCTTCCGGAAAATTTTGCCACCTCTTGTTTGTGTTTATTGTGGCAATTCTTTTGCAAATTTGAGTATCGATTTTGATCAATACCGATGACTTGAATAGTGCTCATAATCGAACAAAAATGAATGTGCGACTACGATGAGGCTAAATGAAGTTGCATAGACAATATGTGAACTCTTTGCATCTCGTTGTGACTAGCCAAGTATCAAATTGAGTCTCTTGTGATGAATATTGCACACTAGCAAAAGTGTGGAGTCTTGTTTGACTTTAGTGTCAATGCCTTGTGTGATGAGCTTACCGTGAACCATGTGTGATAACACCTAGAATTTGTCTCGTTGGTCCGGTTGACTAAGTGATGTGAACTCTTGAGATGATCTTAGGAAACTTTAAAGACTGTGAAATAATTTGACACTATACCCCTTTTTTGTGGCCTACCTTGTGAGTGTGTGAACCCCTTTTGAACACCCTTGAGCCTTAACCTTTCCTTGGAAGAAACTTGATGACATTGTGACCTTTCTTGATCCAATACCCATAATCCTCATGATTTGTGATTTGTTTGAATAGCCAACTTAGGCCAAAAGCCTAAGTTGGGGGTGTGGTGAAAAGAGAAGGTAAATCAAGAAGTGCAAGAAAGTCCCCTTTGACCCGTGGTTTTGAGAAAAATGTAACCCCTCCATACAAAAAAAAAGAGAGAAAAAAAGAAAAAGAATGAAAAAGTGGTGGAATAAAGTTGTGAAAATACAAAGAAAATGGAGTTTTCAACGGTCCATGGAAAGTGAATAATAGGATGACTTGTGAGCACGAATAAAAATGATGAAGAAAAAGAAAGAAAGTGTTGTTCACACCATATTTCATGAGGAATATAACCATTGAGCCTAAATGACCATACCTTTGCAGTCAACCCTATTACAAGCCTTGAATAGACCTTTTTGATCTTGAGTGAGCTGAAGCAAGTGTTGATTGGAAAATTCGGGCAAACTTATGGGTGAAATCATACATCATGTTCCTCTTTGTGAGTGTGAGCGTTGCATTTGATTCTGGAGCTTTAAATTGTGATCCATTGTGTGTGAATATGGAATCATTCTTTGTGTGAGGGCATTTGAATACCTTTGTTGAGTTTGAACTTGCATTTGAAGCAAGTATTGTGAGATTGAGATTTTTTTATATTGGTGAGTCACAACTTGACTCTTTGAGTGCACAATTGATCTTTGCATGAGTAGGTTGAGTCTTCTTATGTGCATTCATTTTTGAGTCTTGTGTATCATTGTTTGAGATATCTTTTTTGAATTGTTGAACTTGGGTTTTACTTGAGGACAAGCAAAATTTTAAGTAGGGGGCGTTGATGAGTCCATGATTTGGACTCATTTAGGGCATCATTTTAATAGATTTAGTGTCCTCAAATGCATATTTTGTGTCAATAATTGATGTAAATCCTTGAATTTCAGGTATTTGGATTGAGGAACAAACATGGACACTATTGAGAAAAAAAGAACAATGCAGCTGAAAGAACGAAGAAAAGAGAGCCTGAGGATCACCTAATCCATTAGGCGAATCGCCGAATGACCAGTGTCTCGCCTAATGTTCCAGTGTGCCAAGCCCTGAAGGAGAAAATCAAGTCGGCGATTGAAAGGAGTAGTTGATGAGTCACCAAACGGTTCCGCGATGTAGTGCCATATCGCCCAAAGTACAAAGCCTGAAGATGTTGAAGGTCAAAGTAAAAATGCGATGAAATTAACCAAAGGGCGGATCGCTGAGTGGATCAGCGATCCCGACTTATTGCACCGAATGGTCCTTCGCAGCACAATTTTTGACAACTATAAATACTTGTTTAAATTTTTAGCTTAGTATCTGATCTTTTGTTGAATCATATTATTATTCAGTTTTTGAAGTTTCTAGCTTAGAACTTAATAGAGAGACAATATTTCCTTAGCTTTGAAGATTTGAAGATTTTCATTTCTAAGAAATTGGAAGTGGGTGTTGAAAATTATTTATCAATCCTACCCAGTTTATTGAAACAGAACTTGGTAACGATTTTTACCTTTTTATGATGTCTAGGTAAAACCCCGATTCTTGGGGTGTGATTATGTCATTATGGGTTGATATAGTTGCTGGGTATTGTTAATTGATAGTTTAATTGTTGTTTAAAGGTGTTTTCGTTCGATAATTGTGGTTGAATTTAATGGGTTGTAGTTGCAAATACAACCTTAACTTCGTGTTTTTGGCTTGCTCGAGAGAAAGATTTTAAAACAAAAATTACTGAATCGATGGTCTGTGGGTATTGGGTTGTCATGGGTTAAGCTCGAGAGAGTGAACCATAAACCCTTTTTCACACATTCAGCTCGAGAGAGTGAATGGACTAAAGCGAAGGTTGTGCTAAACTGCCGCTTATTGGTGTTCGAGAGAAACCAATTTGATTCGGGATAAATTGTTTGAGAGAAAGTTTATCCCCACTAAAGTCTAGCTTATTCACCGATTCACAGTTGTTACTATTAATTGCAATTACCCAATTGTCTATCTTAGCTCATAATCCTATCACATCCCAAGAATTTTGTCTCCATATTCGTATTTTTGTGTTATTTGTTGTTTTAGTTGATAATTGAATACAAACCAACCTTTGATATTTGACACTTGTGTCACCCCAAACTTGAATTATGTTTTTCTTCGTAAATGTTTTTAGCTATGATTGACTTGAGCATATTTATGCTTTTCTATTGATTCTTGAGTACGAACCACTCCATTGGGACTCGACCCCAACAAACTAGTTGGGTTATATTACTATTAAACGATTGTTGATGCTTAGTATTGGATGAAGTATCCTTGATAACGTTCTTATCAATAAACTATCCAAATTAATTTATCTCACTAAATTATAAGGTCGGTAGTTTCACAACCCAGGGGTACCCCCTAGATGTAACATGGCATACTCGACCCCGAAGGGGTGTCATACAAGCCCCTTAACATATCATAACATAAGATAATAGAAAAGTGTGGAAATTGAAAACATTTTTATAACAATCGAAGTCTCGTAAAACAAAGCGGAAGTGTCTCAAACCATCTAATACTTGTAAGGAGTTAGGGACACAGCCCATACAAAATCTAAACATAAAAGAAAGAGATAAAAAGGAAAGGGGTGATCAAGTCCTCGATGCTATAAGGACTCACCAAAACATCTCTTTTTGATGTACTATGAACCTAGCCACGAGGATGGAAGTCAATATCGCCGAACCCTACATTTGATAAGAATGTAGGGAAAAGTATGCGTTAGTACAATAATGTACTAAACATGATGGCTAAAATAAATCATCAACATTAGCATATAAGGGGCATTAGTCAACATAAGACATATACCATAATCATAAGAGACAATAACATAAGTCATAAGTATAAGACACATCATCATAAGACATAGGCTATAGCATAATAGACAATAATCATAATTTGTGAGCATAATAGATAACATCATGGTCATAGGCATAATCAATGTATTTATTTTAACATGACATAAGAGAAACACTTCATAAGCCACCTCAAGGCAAGCTTGTGCAATGCATTGATAAGACCCCATAATCCCACACATGCTTAAGTAAAGCATCTTGAGTAACCATAGCTCATATCTACTTTCTTGTTTATATTGTTATCATAGTGGGAATAGTCTTAACCGACATAGACCATGTGAGCTTAACATGGAATCCAGTGTCTACCCTAAATCGAAAAGAGGTTGTCCTACATGCCTAAGGTAGAACCATACTCTTAGCTTAGGTGGATCCACTAGCTAAAGACCTATGTGGGGAAATAGTTATGGGATAAGGAGTTTGCTACTAGAAACCCGGCCATACTAGGGAGAGCTTCCAACTCACACAATATCAACTCGGTGCTAAGAATTAAATTCCCACAGAGTAGTTAATTAACTATTAACAACATTACTAATGAAAGGGTTCCCTTGGCCTAACGATTCAAGGTACAACATTAGAATAACTCATTGACTCCTTATGAAAGGGGTGCCATTGGCTTACCGATTCAAGACACAACCTTAGAATACTTCATTAGTCACTCATGAAAGGGTGACCTTATCCTACCAATTCAAGGTATATCAATTAAGACAACTCTTTAGATCTTGCATGAGAAACTATCACCATCCATGATTATTCTCATTCTTAGATTCGATTAGATAAGAAAAGCCTTTCAACCCTAGAATCATCATATTGTGAGAAAAACTTCCTCATCATACCATATTCATATAAAAGTGTGCACATGAGGATGACCTTCACCAACACAACAACTAGATCATAATCATATTCACTTTACTCTCAAAGTGTTCTAAAAGAATGTACAAAAACCTCATAATCATGCATAATTCTCATATTATGCCCTTCATGGACCATAGATCACATTGAATCAACACATCTAGAATTACTACATTAGACATGGATAATAACATGATTCAAATAGTTCAATTATTATAAGCATAATCTCATAATACTGTTCTTTCCACAATTCACCCACATCATAAGATCATAAATTGGGAACATGGGGATTTCATGGATTCTTGGGAGATTTCATCATAAAACAATAATAAAACATCAATTCAATCATGGTATAAAGTAATTAAATCAATAGAATCATTTTTGAAAGGAATCCATGACTTGGAGTCAGACACTAACTTTTTGGGGAAATTTCTAACTTTGAAATTGAGTTTTGAGGGACTCCATGGATGAAAGACTACCATACCTTATCTATGAATCTTCAAAGAAGTTGAGTAGAAAATCATGATCCTTCAAACCCTAGTTTCAACTTTTTTCTTCTTCGTCTTCTTCCTTAAAGTTCTAGAGAGAGAATTTTGGGGGAAATTTGGTTTTGATTTGGGATTTTGGAATTATGAGGGAGATGACTTAATTTAGATGTCTTAAATCATTATATAGTTAGTCTAATTTAGTATAAAATGATGTCACATAATAACCAATTTATTCCGGAAAGTTCCACATTACCCCTCACTTAACCGTCTTAATGACTTCACTGCCCCAACCCACGAGACCACACTGACAGGTTGTAGGTCCACCCACAGTCTGTGCTGGTAAATCGTGGGTGGTGGTCTGAGGGTCTAATTTTGGGGCCTTGATCCACGAGGCCATCCAGGGGGTATGGACACCCTACGGGGCGTGGGTCATCTCGTGGGTGGACTATTTTTGGGAGTTTCTAGGGTGGTTTCGAGGGTCCTTCTCAAGGATCCTTGGTTTGTCCTTGGGGTGTCGTACCTTGACGTTTTAACCCTAAATTCTTCAATCTAAGTACGGGAAGCTAAATCCACAACTCTAACCCTCATGACAAGCTCTAGATCCCTCACGTATAGCTCTTGTTTATCCTACTAGTTTCCGAGGTATTACATTATCTTCCCCTTTGGAACATTCATCCTCGAATGACGATATAGACACCTTACGAAATTATAGACTCAAAACTAGCAGCCCATCATGCATGAAACATCAAAATAAGGCACAATTCAAAGGAGGAAACTTCAAGTCCAGCTCAAACACAATCAATTCAACACAAGGAAGTAGGAACTACATCTAACAAACCCGTTATGAATGTAACTCAACATTTCTCATATTCATAGAAGGAACTACCTTCTCCAACTAAAGCATACTCAACACAATCCATGAAACCATTAGGACACCTATTCAAGAGAAGCATACCTATTAGGCATGTTCATCAATTCATCTCATGAAGTCAAATAGGAAACTCATACTAAATGCACTACAACATAAGGAATATAAATCATGAAAACTCATTTTCTTTATAAACATGAATGACTGAAGAAAATGCATAACATAAGGAAATCATGGAAACATTTAAATCACACAAGACTCCAAAACATAATACAAGCTTAGAGGAACTCTTTGTCTCAAGCTAGAGTAGGAGTAGAAGAAAAAGATGAGGATATTGGGACACTCCACAACCTTGCTATATAAGCACACCATCTCCCCCTCGGAAAGAAACCCCTACTAATTCCTCAAGTACCACTTCTTTCAAGCAATCCCCACCAGCATAACCAAGAACTCATAATAACCATATCGGGTTCTAAAATCAATAGACGTCTAACAACAATTCATCCAAATCTTACCAAGGACACCATCAAAGTCTAACAAGTAACATCGTGATCTAATAAAACTTTTACATCTATATAGAAACTATCAACATACCGGTGTCTTCATCTGAAGAGCCTTCTTGGTCCTTTCTAGACAAGAGTGCATAGAAGCGACCATTCTTTGGAGCATTGGGATCCAGGCCACTAAGAGAAGCTTGCTTGGCCTCTCTCCCTCTTGCCGTGAGCATAGGGAAATTCTTCACTTGATGATCACTCTTTCCACAACCATAGCAACCCTCTGTACCGGCTAGGCACCTACCATGGTGTTTCCTTCCACACTTGGTGCAAGTAGGCTTAGGTAGTGGAGACCCACAACCTTTCTCTTGGTTAAACCAAGGGGTATTGGCAGAATCTTGACTGGAAAACCTTTGTTTAAACTTAGGTCTACCTTGTCCGTTGGACTTACCATTTGAGAAATTCCCAACACTAGTTCTAGCGCTTTTCACCACCCTATTCTTCTCTTGGAATTTCTCATCCTCCATTTGTTGGGCATACACCATAAGACGTGAGATATCCATATTATCATGGAGCATTGCCGTACGAAATTCTTTTCTTACCAATTTGGACACACCCGTCAAAAATCTACTCATCTCATCCCTCAAATTTGTAACCAAAGATGGAGCATACTTGGATAATTAGGTAAATTTCAAGGCATGCTCCTTAACACTCATGATACCTTGCCTAAGGTTAATGAATTATTCCACCTTAGCTTCCCTCAACTCTCGGGGAAGGAATCTCTCACGGAGCCAATTTGAACACTTCCAATTTTAATGGACCCACTCCTACCGGCCTATTGTTCTTGCATTAATTATACCAAACTTGTGCAACACTTTTCAATTGATAAGCGGCTAACTCCACTTTTTCTACCTAAGTCACCCCCATGATATCAAGTATCTTATAAACCTCTTCCATAAATTCTTGAGGGTCGTCTTCCACTTTGGAGCCATGAAATTCGGGAGGGTTCATTCTCGCAAAATCCCTAACCCTAGAAGCAACCAAATTCACATGAGTCCCAACATGTCTATTGGCTTGAGCCATCACCACTTGAGCTTGAGTAGTCAAATTTTGAGCTTGAGTCGTCATAGCTTGGTCCAACATTTGAAAAGCCTACCTAACCTTCACATCTGATATAGCCGGAGGATTAACCGAAGCTTGATTAACTTGAGGTGCTTGATTAGCTCGAGGAGCTTATTCGTTCACGCTGTTACCCTCCATTCTTCTAGCGTTAGCCCTTAAGTTATTCATTTCCTGAAGACACAAGGGAAGGATTAGGAGAGGGACTTTATATAGTTAAACTTTATAGCACGACTTAAGAGTAATGAAACAAATGTAGTTCCCTAATCATCTTGTAGCCACTCATTCATAAATGTGGCATGCTTCACACTAAAAACGAGACTCTACTAGACCTGGCTTATGAGACATCATCCTAGATTCAATCTAAATCTTGTGCTCTGATACCAAGTTTGTCATGACCCAAAGGCACCCCCTAGATGTAACATGGTGTACTCGACCTCAAAAGGGTCTCATACAATACCCTTAGCGTATCGTAACTTAACATAATAACAAAGTACGAAAAGTTAAAACATTTTTCATAACAATCGAAGTCTCATTAAACGAAGCTGAAGTCTTATTACACTTGTCTCAAACCATCTAATACTTGAAAAGAGTTAGGAACATAGCCCATGCAAAATCTTAACATAAAAGAAAGACATAAAAATGAAATGGGTGATCAAGTCTTCGATGCTATGAGGACTCACCAAAACTTCTCTTCTTGATCTATTATGATCCTAGCCACAAGGAAGAAAGTCAATATCGCCGAACCTTATATTTGATAAGAATGTAGGCAAAAGCATGTCTTAGTACAATAATGTACTAAATATGTAGCTAACATAAATCATCAACATGATCATATAAGAGGCATTAGTCAACTAAAGACATATACCATAATCATAAGAGGCAATAACATAAGTCGTAAGCATAAGAGACATCATCATAAGACATAGGCTATAACATAATAGACAATAATCGTAACTTGTGAGCATAATAGATAACATCATGGTAGGTATAATAAATGTATTTAGTTTAACATGACATAAGAGAAGCACTTCATAAGCCACCTAAAGGAAAGCTTGTGCAATGCATGGTTAAGACCCCATGATCCCACCAATGCTTAAGTAAAGCTTCTTGAGTAACCATAGCTCATATATCATATTCTTGTTCATATTTCATAGTGGGAATAGCCTTAACCGATAATAGACAGAGCTTAAGATGGAATCCAGTGTCTACCCCACACCGAAAATGAGTTGTCTTACTTGCCTAAGGTAGAACCCTACTCTTAGCTTAGGTGGATCCACTAGCTAATGACCTATATGGACAATAAATATGGGATAATGAGATTGCTACTGGAAACCTGGCCATAATAGGGAGAGCTTCCACCTCACACAATATTCACTCGATGCTAAGCATTAAATTCCCACGGAGTAGTTAATTCTCTATTGACCTCATTACTCATGAAAGGTGCCCTTGGTCTACCAATTCAAGGTACATCATTAGAATAGCTCATTGACTCCTCATGAAAGGGGTGACATTGGCCTACCGATTCAAGACAAAGCCTTATAATACTTCATTAGTCACTCATGAAAGGGTGCCCTTAGCCTACCGATTCAAGGTATATCAATTAAGATAACTATTTAGATCATGCGTAAGCAACTATCACAATCCATGATCATTCTTTTTCTTAGATTCGATTAGGTGAGAAAAACCTTTCAACCCTAGAATCATCATATTGTGAGAAAACCTTCCACAACATACCATATTCATACAAAAGTGTGCACATGAGGATAACCTTCACCAACACAAAAACTAGACCATAGTCATATTCACTTTACTCTCAAGGTGTTCTAAAAGAATATACAAAAACCTCATAATCATGCATAATTCTCATATTATGCCCTTCATGGACCATAGATCACATTGAATCAACACATCTAGAATTACTACATTAGACATGGATAATAACATGATTCAAATAGTTCAATTATTATAAGCATAATCTCATAATACTGTTCTTTCCACAATTCACCCACATCATAAGATCATAAATTGGGAACATGGGGATTTCATGGATTCTTGGGAGATTTCATCATAAAACAATAATAAAATATCAATTCAATCATGGTATAAAGTAATTAAATCAATAGAATCATTTTTGAAAGGAATCCATGACTTGGATTCAAACCCTAACTTTTTGGGGAAATTTCTATCGTTGAAATTGAGTTTGGAGGGACTCCATTGATTGAAACTATCCATGGAGGAAGGACTACCATACCTTAGCTATGAATCTTCAAAGAAATTGAGTAGAAAAGCTTGATCCTTCAAACCCTAGCTTCAACTTTCTTCTTCTTCTTCTTCTTCCTTGAGGTTCTAGAGAGAGAATTTTAGGAAAAACTTGGTTTTTATTCGGGATTTTGGAATTATGTGGGAGATGACTTAATTTAGAGGTCTTAAATCATTTTATAGTTAGTCTAGTTTAGTGTAAAATGACATTACTTAATAACCAATTAATTCTGAAAAGTTCCACATTACCCCTCACTTAACCGCCTTAATGACTTCACTGCCCCAACCCATGAGACCACGCTGACGGACCGTGGGTCCACCCACGGTCGATGCTGGTCAATCGTGGATGTTGGTTTGAGGGCCTAATTTTGGGGCCTTGACCCACGAGGCCATCCACGGGGCGTGGACCCCCTACAGGGCATGGGTCCCCTAGTGGGTGGACTGTTTTGGGCAGTTTCTAGGGTGGTCTCTTGGGTCCTCCTCGAGGACCATTGGTTGGTTCTTGGGGAGTCGTACCTTGACGTTTTAACCGTAATCCCTTCAATCTAAGTACGGGAAGCTAAATCCACGACTATAACCCTCACGTAAAACTATAGTTTAGCCTTCTAGTTTCCGGGGTGTTACAGGTAGCCAACAATGCTATGTTCTTTCCAAGGCTTGATGATTTTTATGAGCATAAAATAAAGTTGAATTTTCCCTATGCTATCATTATAACAAAAATAGCATTTAACAACATTAAATACGAAATATATACATTAACAAAAAGTTTTAAAGCTCTATCAATATTAGTTAATTGTCAAAAACTCGAATATTTTATATTTTTATAGGCTTTAAGAACATATGCCAATTGATTAACTGTAGCTATAGATTATTATTGGTGTAATGTACTTGATGGTATATTAATGTTTCTAAGGCTTTATTTCTTTTGTATTTTTTATTTTAAGATAGACCACAATTTTGAATACTTTAATATACCCAAGGCTAAATGCTTATTTACTCCAATATTGGCTTATCGTTCTTCCGTCGGAGTTGCATTGCATTCTCTTTTGATATGACATGCTAAAATTGCACGCTAAAATATCATTCATAGTTCATGTTTTTGATGTGTTCATTTATCATGATTTTATTCTTATTATTATTTTTCTCTTTTGAAACAGGATTGTACCAACTTGAGTAGAAGGAATATCAGATAACGAAAATGTAAATGCTTGATTATTTGAACATTTGTATTGGTTATCATATTCCAAATAATCAAATTTGTCATATTCAATAAAGTTTAAATTCATCCGCTTGAAATTTTTAAACTATTAATCTAATTTTTACTGTGATTTAAACTTTTTATCATTGTTTAAAATTCAAATTTTTAAACAGTTCTAAAAAATAGAGTGTGTGATTCATTTTTTAGTGGGAAGTTACCATATTTTTAATTCGAATAATAATAATAATAATAATAATAATAATAATAATAATAATAATAATAATATTAATAATAATGATTATAATAATAATAATATAATAATAATATTTATAATAATCTTTTTAAATTATTTCTAAAATCTTTTATAGAATTATTTAAATTTTGAATTTAGAAAATAATTAGTTTTAAAAGATAAAGATGTAAAATTTAAATTTTAATAATAATAATAATAATAATAATAATATAATAATTATAATAAGTAATATATGTAAACTCTATCTATAGTAAAAAGGTGTTACAAATATCCTAAAATTAAGCTAAATTTAAAAAAAAAATATATTCAATTTTATTAACTATTTTAAGATTTTTACTGTTAATTTAAATTCATACAATTTTTTAATAAATTTTCTATTTATTCGAATTCAATTTTTGATTAAAAAATAATAAAATTTATACCTGGATGATTCCTAAACATTAGGAAGAGAAAATCAAAATCAGAATCATTTATTTAAGGAAACAATTTTCAAGAGTAAATCATCTAATTTCAAAAGTAACTACATTTTATTTACAAATAAAAAGAACGACAGTAAAAATTCATGCCTAACTTTTTCATTCCCATGTCCTCGCGTTATCATACATAATTTACTTTATATACTACACATTAATTTCTCTTATTTGATATCTAAAAAGTCTGTAGATGTTATATGTCATTTCTTCTTCTTATTATTATTTTCTAAATATTTTTATGGGACGATTTCTACAGAATAATGAATGTTAATTGAAGTTATGATGACTAATTGAAGTTATGATGGTTGGGGAGATCTATAATTGTTCCAACTAAATCTTTAAGATTAAGAAAAAGGTTGATTTGGTTATATATGATAAACTAAAACAAGTTTGACTATCTAAGTATATTTTTCTTCTATTTTTGCTCTTTGGAGTATCTTCATATATCACAATATACATACCCAAAAAAATTGCACTTGACAATCAATAAGTACCATCAATTATTCATTTTTGTGATGTATTTTATCCTTAAATTTTTTGCTTTAAAATTTGGACACGTTATGATAATATACTTTATTGTAAAATAAAGAAATTTTTATAAAATTTATGTTTTAAAATTATATTTTTATAAAATCAAAATGGTGTAATGTATTTGAACAATTAAATATTTTTTTATAATTTCCGTGCAACGCGCGGACACGTATACTAGTTTCTTTAATTATTCAAAAATAGATGACCGAATATGTATTGGTAGTTTTGGATTTTGGTCACAAGTATGAATATTTGCTTATATCTTTTATCTAATTAGTATTCAGTAGCTATTTTGTTGCACTTTCTTAGCCTATGTGCTATTTGTTGAGATTAAGAAGATGAATTCCTGTCCAATCGCATCAAGAGGATAAGATGATGGATTAATGTTCAATAGCATCAAAATGGATAAGACATCAAGTTTGAGTCTTGGTGCATCGTGATAACAGATCTTGGATTGATGTCCCATCAATTTGTGGCCTAAGATGCCTTTATATAGGTAAGATATTGGATTTAAGTACCAATGCGATATATTGACTATTAAAGTAACCAAAGTGATTTTGATGAAAACTAATCATGAAACCTATTCCATTGAAATCGCTCCATTTCCTAAAGTGAATATGATAGCAGTGCATAATATGTCTAAAAGAAGACAAGTGATTGAATAATACACATGAATCTGAAATGAGGTACTAAGTTATCATCATTTGATGTATTTATATGATCGTTTTCCATTCATAAAGAATAAGAACTTTCCATAAATGCTAAAAATATAGATCCATTCTCTGAAGTGAATGAGGTGTATGCCCACCATGCTAAGAGTGGAAAAGGTAACAACCTTGATTATGGATGATGTATCACTAAGAATGTCTCTGACATACATGTATTATAGAAAGGTCTTCTATGTTATCTTGTAGTTTGTGCCAGACAAAAATTAGTGCAATTGAGGCACATTCTATAGCAAATAATAAGCTTACTTATTCTAATACCCTAATTGTCTGAGACACTCTGGGTTTATAATGATGAAACGAATTATAGAAAATTCATATGGACATCCATTAAAGAACCTAATGATTCTTTTAAATGGTGAATTTTCTTGTACTACTTGTTAACAAGGCAAGTTAATTGTGAGACTATCATCAATGAAAGTTGAAATTAAGTTTCATGCACTTTCAAAACGTGTACATGGGGTATTTGTGGACCTATTCACCCACCTACTTGGTTATTTACTTACACCATGATCCTAATAGATATTTTTTCTAAATGGTCTCATATGTGTCTATTGTTAACTCGAGACTTGGTGTTTGCAAATATATCGGCATAAATAGTATGATTATGGAGACAATTTACTGATAATCAAATTAAGTCCATTCACCTTGATTTATGGATGTGTATTTTATTATGATGGGATCGTGACTCACCTTCAGAAGAGGTAGAGTAATTGAGAAGAAATAAATCAGAAATTTTCACATATAATAGTAAAATCAGAAATTTACTAAAGCTAAAGACACATGCAAAGTAGACTTGGAGTTTACTAGTACAAATAAATTTATCAATTATTTTGAAAAAAATTGATCATCCGAAAGATGTGAATATTAATATTTAACTTATATAAAGAACTTGAAAATTTGTCAAAGAATTTTGTTTGTTGCTTGTTCTCATGATAAGTTCATTGGATCAACTAATGTTGGGTTTAAATCCTTTAATTCTGAAGAGTGTAAAAGGTGATGTCACGACCTGAACCCACACCCTCGACGTGACTAACACGCGAGAACCGTTTATGATCCCCAAGCAAACCCTTTGCCTGGTTAGATGACTTACATGACATTAAACAATATGTGGAATCTTAAATAGGTGAACAATTAGATATTTAAGGAAGTCGTAACAATACTGTCTTGCAAAATACATAACATGAATCATGAGTTAAACAAATCATCCTGAAAAAATACTGGAAACATCTAGTTTGTTCTGTCTATGAAGCCTCTAACAATGTAAGATAGATCTCGGGACAAGATCTGCGACACCTCCAAAAGCTACTGATTGACAGGAAATGCAGCTCCTAGAAGCAAAGAAGCCTCACCAAACTTTGTATGTGAGTGAATAGTGATCTCAACGAAGCGCCTATTGATAATCTTGAATACATGCATCTTCATCATGAAATTATGCAGGTCGAATGATGTTCGTACATTGAATGTACTGGTAATTAAGTGATAAGGTTAGAGTAAATAACTTACTGACTTGAATGACTGAAAGCAACATAACTGGATCAATACATGAATATAAAATGAAAAAACCATTTAAGCTTTACAACATAATATACAATGAAAACAACATCAAAATAATATACTTTACTTGTGGGGAGTATCTCTAACCGACAACCATTACCATGGGCTTAGTAATGATACAATGTTTCACTCACGTTGCCAAGGCCATCATATACTTTGTCGGGGTATAGGATGATATCGTGACTAGATCAATCAAATTGGTCTTCTAAGATTCAATGAGGAATCGCATGAAGAATCAATGCTATCCTATCCTACGCTAGCTACATAGTTCTATGGGTTTTCCAAATCATAAATGGCTCTAACCGAATTCAGTGCTCGATATTACTCCCAAAACATTTGATATAACTTTATGCTCAATTTACCCATTTCAAGGAAAGATCTTCTTACTTGATCTAAATACTTTTCAAAACATGGGACGTATATACATTCTTGGAAACATGCACTTATGAACATATCTTTCAAGTCCAACAATCAAATTAGGTACATAAGTATATATATACATATATAAATAACATTTGAAACTCATAAGTGTTTACGAAATAAAATCTTTGAACTTTCCTTTTAACATGACTTCGATTTAAAAATGTGAATTCAATAGTTATGATTAGGATATATATAGGATCTCCAAATGATTAATGGAGGCTTAGATATCTAGTAACAAGAATAGAGCGAAGTCAAGATTCAAAAATACGTATACAGAATGAAGAACAGAGGCGAGAAGGGGCTGACGCCTCTCAATTTACTGGTGCTAGTTTGGGGAGCACTGCAGGCGAAAGGCGCCTTCCCCCTATCTCTATGGCGGCGTACCTCCCCAGCCCAAACACAAAAAACCCGATGAATTATTCTTGCTCAATTCAAGGACTAACTCATATTGAATCAAATGATTTCCTCCCAATCTTGTTTGGATTCATAAATCCAACAAAAATAAATCTAAACCCCACTCAAATTTCATCAAGAACATCACTCATTTATAAAAGCCTCACCTCGGGAACTCAACAAGACTCCATTGACAAAGAATAAAGCAAAACCTCAAGAATTCCTCTAGAATCTTTTACATAAATGATTTCATGGATAATTTAATGAATGAAATGTATGCTTGGAATGAAGTTGAAAAAATCTATCACTATGAGAAACCTCATGTACCCTGAAAGAACTATGTTCTTGGCGTTTTCCCCAAATCCTTGAAGAACTTTTGAAATCTCCTCTTTTCTCCTCTTGAACTTGACCCTAACTTTCTTAAAAAAGTTTATAAGAATGAATAAACTGATCTGAATCATCTTAGACCACTTTTTCGGTGAGTAAAATGTTTAGGCCTAGTGGGGTAAGGAAAATATCAAAATACCCCTCCTTAAATCGGATGAAAAGGCCCTTTCTAGAGAGGCTGCACTCAAATGGGCATAAGTCCTTAATGCGAACTAGGATTGTAGCAAACTAGGCGAGGTTGGAAAGATGACTCAAATTTATTCAATTTGATACCTCATGGGCCACATAACCCATTATGTGCTGAAAGTTATGGTCGTTTGAAGTTGACCCAAAAACTCAAAATTTGAAGAGTAACTTGTACGAATCTCAATTTAGTTATTTCTAAATGAGCTCTTTCTAAGAGTGAGGTGATACAATATCTCCCCCTCATGGGCCACTTGCTCTTTCTTTGTTGAGTACATGGCATCTTCAAACGGCTATTGACATACCTAGTTTAGAAGATCAGTGATCGTCATCGAATTCAATTGTGAGCCAGTTCTTCCGGGTTGCCATGAGTTCTCTTTTCTGTCTATGTCCACATTTCGGACTTACACTAGTACTTTAGTTAGTCTTATCTTTAGTTGGGGGTTGTACGCTTCTTATTTAGACTTGTTGAACTTTAGATGTTTTGGTACATTGACTTTCAGGTTCTAGGTGTTATTCCGCATATGGTTTGGTTGTTAGACTTTTGTTTGGAGTTTATGGGAACTCCCCATTTCTTTCCTTGGCATTTAAACTTGCTTCTGTAACATTAAATGCCTTAGTTTTAATTCAGTTGTGTAGTTTTATGGGTAGTTGGGTTGTAGTAATGGTTCTCCCACTGGAGGGTTAGTGTGAGTGCCAATAACGATGGTCTGGGTCATGACACATGTATCCATTATCTCACAATTTTAGTTAATTTGGAATAGAGGGAGTATCATACATACAAATAGATAATTCAAATAAAAGTGAAATTATTAATGAAATACAATTACATAAACTTTACATAGATACTCAACTTTCAAGATTATTATGTTGCTCACACTATTAATCTATTAGTGAGTTCAAAATAAGCATTTTTGTGCATTATTGTATTTAAGTTATTATCTTATGTATTGTATTTTTAACTGAAAAGTTTCATCTTATCATTTAACTTTTGTGCATTCTTCATAGTGAAAACTAACTAATAATTTAAAATTATATCACGACGAAATAATAAAAATTGAAATAGTACTAATTTGGGATGAAAGTAATTTATAATAAATAATATTTATTTAAAAAGATGTTATGTTACATTAAAAAAGAATTATGATCAGTAGAGTTTTAATTAATTGTCTTATATATTTATAAAATGTTAATTAAAAATATTATATAATATAAATAATAATAAAATAATCCTAAATGTGTAATAGAGAGTATGAATAGTACTATTTCGATTCCATTTTCACTTAATTTTTGAGGTTTTTTTTCATTGCTTAAAATAATTAAATTGTTCAAAGATCATGAGTGATGGTTGAAGTTTTTTTTCTATATTTTTCTTTCATTTATTGAAGTTTATATTTTCTAGGAGATGAATTGCACTACTTAAAAAGTTATATTTATGATTTCATAAAAGACAATAGTGGAAATTGTACTTTAAAATATGTCCTTAAATGTAGTTTTTTAAATAAGTTTGCACTGCCTCACAAATTCTGTTAATATAGAATAGAGGGAGTTCGCTCTATAAATGGATAATAGACAATGAAATAAAGAGTGATCAGGACATTTCCAATCCTACCTACTATTTTACTCTTCAAATGTGGAATTTCCAATTTTTTTTCAAACAGCGAACTCCAACCCAATTCTTTATTGTATTGTCTAAAAAAGAATATTTTTCTCTCTCCTTAATATTATATTATTATTAATATTATTTCTATTTCTTTTTTATTTTCTTATTTCATAATATGATTTTTTTTTCAAATAATTATTGTATTGTGTTGTTGTGATTTTTAAAATTATTAAGTTACGTATTGTAATGTTATCTTGTATTTAAATTATTATGTTATGTATTGTATTTTTATATTGATATTTTTATATTATCATTTAAATTTTGTGCATTATTCATAGTGAAAATTAATTATAATTTCAAATTATATCACTTAAAGTGACAAAAATTGAACATATATTTTAAATATTATTAATTCTAGATGAAAATAGTATATATTAAATAATATATTTTTTAAAATGTTATATTGCATTTAATTTTTGTACGAATATTAAAGATTTAATCAATGGCTTTATATGAAAATAATATATTAATTATAAAATATAGAAATATATAATAATTCAAAAGTTAAATAGAGGGTATGAATATTAGTTCTCCAAATTTGGAGAGTAAAGGGTAAATTAGAGAGGACATTCTCTATTTTACTATTCAAATATAGATAGTGGAGACTAAAATTAAGAGGGGTTACATAAGGTCTTAGGGCATTTCTAACCTTATACTCTATTTTACTCTCTAAATATAAAGTTCTCTATTTTTTTTGAGACAGCCAATTCAAATCTAATTCTCTATTTTAATCTCTAAAAAAGAATCTTCTTCTCTCTTCTCAATATTATATTATTATTTTTATTTCATTCTTGTTTTTGTATTTCATAATATAAATAGTTTTTTTCCAAATAATCATTTTATATAAGTTTCATGTGATATAATATTTTATTTTTTCAAATTATGTATTTAATATAAAATTATAATTTATTCAAAAATGTTAAATAACATAAATTGCATGAAAATATTATATAAGATACAAATCAACTAAAAATTAAAATAATTAATGAAATACAATTATATAAACATTATACAAATACTAAACTTTCAAGTATATTATGTTGCTCCCATAAAGGCTCTATTAATCATTACAGAGTTAAAATGGGCATTTTTGTACTTAATATTTTTTATGTCTGGCTAAAAATTAAAACATGAGATTTTCAAATTATATTGATGAAGAAAATAAAAAGAATTAAAATATTATTATTCAGATTGAAAATAGAATATATTAAATAAAATATATTTTAAAATATTAAATTACATACGAATATTAGATATTTATAAAATGGTAAAACATGTAAAATAATATTTGAATTACAAAATAATAGAAATAACAATAAAAATAATAAAAAAGTAAAATAGAGAGTTTGAATAGTAATTCTCCAAATTTGGAGAACTACTATTCACTTCTCTAAAATTGAAGGATAGAGACTAAAATAAAGAGGGGTTGAAGTGTCCATTCTCTATTTTACGCCTCAATTATATAGAGAATGAAGAGTGAAATAGAGGTGAATTTGAGATGGTCTAGAGAACCAATTGTCTATTTTACACTCCAAATACAAAGATATAGAGTAAAATAGAGTGGGTTGGAGATAGTCTAATATATATTTTTGAAGTAGGAGGATTCAAATTTATCTTCTCTTGAAACATTGCGATTCTTTTGCATATCATTGGTTTTTTTTATCTATTGTCTTTACTTTATTAAATCTTTAATTAATTCAAAAGCCTTCATCACAATCATTAAATTGTTGTATAAAATGTAATGACCTTTCGGTCATTTCTGTGGTTATGACTCATGTTTGTAATTTAGAGCTTTCCTATAGAGGCCCCAAGTCATTTAGGACTTGATGGGACTGACAATTCGGTCACCTGGTCGTTTATTTGGTTTTTATGCGAGTTTAGGGTTTTGGGAGCTTTTGATCCTTGAACAGTCATTTTTATCAGAACGGTCATTTTTATTAGAAGTTCAGGAAGATGACCTCAAAATCCAATTATGATGATTAAATTAGCTCTAAAAGGGTCATTTTAGGCTAGTGGCATGGTTAGCATGACTCCTGAAGTTTTCAGGATAAGTCGGTGCGATTAAGCGTTTTAACTTTAAAGTTTAAGCATAAGTTTGACTTTAGTAAAAATTTTTAGTAAACACGATCGGATGAGAATTTCATCAACACGGTTAGCTATGGAGTGTCAAGTTTGGTCTATATTGACCCTTCGTTCATGTCCCGAGGATTTCGACCTAATTCTGAGCCCTTTGTTGACTTTGACTTAAAATGTTGGTTGGGTGTGGGACCCCTTTTTTGTCAAGATGAACCCGTATGAAAATTTTGACTGTGTCATTGAGTTCGGTATATCTAATTTGGTATGGTTGCATATCTCTTTTGCGTGCACGGGGCCCCAATGAGTTCGGAACACCGACTTTTCAAGGTTCCGAAAAAAATGCTGAAATTTGGTTCCTAGAAATATCAGTTCATTTTGGAAACTTCAAAACCCCATATCTCTCTCATTTCTTCGCGTTAGAGTGATCGGAAGTTTTTGGGTGTGCGTCATCCATTTTGGAACACAAGTTCAAGGTATTATTTTGGTTATTTTGGTTGAGTCAAATCCAAAAAGTTCAGCACGGTCCCACGATTCCTGTTTCTACTCCAAAATTTACTTGTCTCCGTTTGTTGTGATTTTTGTGTCTAGATTACCGTACTAACGTTATGATCCTATATTTGATAGCGTGGCAATGTTCAAAGGACGTTCGGAAAGGAAAAGCTTCGGCGAAGTGATTTGGATTGTGCGGGTCGACCATAAAAAAGGCCACGACTTTCTTTCTATCTAGATTGAGCTTTGATGTGTAAACTCATCTTGATTAGTGTGAATTGGGGGCGGTGACCTAGCATTCTTACCTCTTTTCTTAGATACCATGTTTTAGGCTTGGTCGAAATTATTTCAAGCATAATACCTTGCCAGTTGGGTTGTTTGGGTTAGTGCATGTGCTATGTGAATTACTTGTATTTACTTGCTTTCTGATGCATGTCCAGCCTTAGCCTAGGATAGACCAGTTATGCCTTAGACTCTCAAACTTTGTTGCTTTTCTTTGTCTATGACGTCATATCAGTCATACTAGATCCTTGTAGACTAGAATAACAGACTTGAGTCTGATAGTGTGAGCCTTAATTTTGGCGAATTCATGGATTATTAGTTTTTTATCCTCTCTCTCCCTATTTCTGGGGTTCTGAGGTGTTACCAGAGGTTTATCCTATCTCGACGATAGAAGATTGAGTTGTACTAAGCTGGAAGCTTCTATTGATACCTTTGGCTGAGCGACGTCACACAGTGAATTGACTTGACATGGGATTCTCCTTTGAATTGACACACTCTAGGCACTCTTTTAATTTAGGTAATGAGTTGGTTAGTTGCAGTGATTATTTACGATTCGAGGCAGTTATTTCCAGTTCAAGGCTGACATTTTATGGTTCGAGGCCGTTATTTCAAACTTGAGACTGATGCCTTGGGTTCGAGGCCCAGATTTTATCACCTTGGGTTCGAGGCCCAGATTCCATCATTTTGGGTTCAAGGCCGAACTTCTACCACTTTTGGTTCGAGGCCAAAATCCTATCACTGTGGGTTCCAAGTGCAATTGATTTCTTTTTGGATTGATTTGAGTATCTTATTCTTGTAGTCTTAGATATTCGGTGTACCTGTCAGGCTTATAGGAGTCCATTCAGGTTTTATTTTAACTTGCGGGATAGTGTACATTCTAGGCTTATGGGGTCCAGTTAGGTTTAGTTTAGCTATACTTAGATTTACTTTCTCTATGCTCTTCTTTTCATATCCGCTTTGTCCTCTATTTTTGTCTAGATTCTATCTCTTTAGATTTTTTTGTACCCTTCTTGCTCGTTCGTCCTGTGATGCCTATTAAGTACCTTGTTTTGGTACTTATGCTACACACTGCATCATTTCGTGATGCAGGTCCTAGTACCAGCTACCAACAGTGATTGTTTGTGTCATCTTTTGCAGTTTGTGGATATCAGCGACGAGGGTGACAACTTGGCTTTCTGGATCAACCTGTCTCTTTTTGCACTTATGTTAACTTGTATTTTACCTTTGAGACAACTTGTTGTGGTCAAATTTTGGGACTTCTATTTTATCTCGTTAGAAAACTCTGTACTCATGACTTCTATGTACTGGGAGGGTTCTTTTGTATATAGTTTTAGGTTTGCTTTCCTTTTTTGTCTTTGCTTGTTTTTAGCATTATTTTCAGTTCAGTTCTACCCTTTTACTCACTACTTCTTATTCTGGGTATGGGTCTGCTCACCTACTAGTAAGTTTTAGTAGGTGCCAAGATGACTTGGGAAGTCAAGTCATGACAAGTTGGTAATAGAGCCCCAAGTTCACCGGACTTTCTTGTATAAGTTGGGAATTTCGACTCATTATGGCTTATTATTCAATGAATTATCGTCCTCAATTCCTATTTTGTGTTCATATATGATGTTAATGTGTTTATATGCAGCAATGAAGGCTTAAGAACAAGGAAAGGACATTACGATGCGAAAATGAGTAAAAATGTTGAAAAATCTAAAGAAAAGAGAAGCTGGAGAACGCAAAATCCACTCAGCGACTCGCTGAGTGAGCCTCCAGCTTGCCAAACCTTCCAACGAAGTAGCCTATGGATAAAACCATCTCGGCGAGTGAAAATACACTTTGGCAATTCACTGAATGGAGCAGTGATCGCGACCCAACTCGCCAAATCTTCTAGAATAATTGGACGCAAGAGTCAAGCAAAAAGGAGAGAAGATGTGCATTTCAGTGGATCGGTGAGTAGGTCGGCGATCCTGACAAATGTCGTTGATTGTACTTCGTGCAGAGATTTTAAGATGCTTTTGGAAATGTAGAAATTCATTTTTTGAAAAGAGAAAACAAGTTAACGTAGAGTGTATTACCAAGTTTTAGGAGTTTTTACATACTTTTACATTATGGAGTAGACTTAGAGAGGATTTGAGCTTGGATTGGAGAGTTTGGGATTGTAGTCTTAATTTTGGCATTGAGCATTGTAGATTGTTAACAATTCAGATGTGTAACACCTCGAAATTATGAAGTCCAGAAAAAGAGTCAAGTGGAAGGTCACCGGCCCATAACTGAACCATGACATCAGGGAGCCCTTCACGGAATGTGAAGGGAACCACGACTCGTGGTGGCGCTCGTGGCTACCTTCAAATGCTTGGCCAAGAAGGTCTCCCTACCCATGATCCCTTAGATGGCTCATGGTGAGCGTCACGCCCCGTTGTGGTGGCTGTGAAGGGAAGGCAGTATTCACCTCCAGGCCAACCTCCTCCTGCGAGCCCCTAGACAGCTCGTGAAGCACAAAACGGCTCCTCAAGGTGGTCGTGAAGAGGAAAGACCACAAGGAACCTCACCCCAAACAACTGGTCAAGGACCACGACTGCCACTACAATCCATGAGGTCCTTGATGGCTCGTCAAGGCCACCATCTGGTGATTCGCGTCAACCGTAAGTTAGGGTTAGTTTGGTCTTTTTCTAAATATTTTATCGTGATACTACATGGTTTTACCCTTACCTAGAACCCCTCTATAAGTGTTTTTAACCCCAAATTTACCCCATTCAAGTCATTCTCTTAAATTTGCAAAAGAAGAACAAGTCTTCTCTCCTGAAATATTTCTCTCTCTAGAAAGATTTAAGAAGAAGGATTCAACCTAGGGTTTCAAGCCAAGTTTCCAATTCCTCCATTGAAGATAAAAAATTTGTATTGAGGTATGATAATTTTCATCCATGGATTCTTTCAATTTATGGAGTTCCAAAATTCTCTTATTTTGAAAGATAGAAATCCCCAATAGGGTTTTTCTTCTATGTTGTGGGTTCTCTTTACTATTGATTTAATTGATGGATTTATGACCTCTTATGCATGAATTGAGTTAATCTCATGTTTTTATGATGATCCCCCATGAACCCATGTAATTCCCAATTTTCCAAGCTATGAGCATATAATGTGGGTGTTGGATTATGAAAATAGAGTTTGCCAAATCAAGCATGAATTGATAGAATTACATGATCTTATAATGAATTTTCATGAACCCATGTATAACCCATGTTTTCTAGATATTGATGAATGAAAATGGGTTTTCAACTATGAAAGGTGAATTTTTGAATTATGCATGTACTTATGAAATTTATGCTAATGTTTTATTGATGCTTTGAGATTGAAGTATCAATGGTGGTGTTGTTGTTGTGTTGTTGAAAGGATTTCTCAAATACACATGAAATCATAATTGTGAAAGGATTTCTCACATAATACGGGTCTTAGGGTTGATAGGTTTTCTCACCTAAAATGAACTGATAAGTAAGAAGTTATTCTAATGTTGAGGCAAGAGGAGATTACCCATGCTCTCTAATTTAACGACAAAAGGCAATTACCCATGTCATGATATAAGGACAAGAGGTGATTACCCATGTTCCTTTATAAGCTAAGTGTAATATAAATAAGAACTATTCCAGGGAAGTTAAGCTTAGTACCGAGTGGACAAGTGGTGATTACCCATATCCCATAAACTATGTGCCAACATAGGATTGTCTCGATAAACATTAGCTAGTGGATCCACAATATGTCATGCCTTTCTAGCACTTTGATGCCTTGCAAAATGTGTCTATCATCCCGCATTCGAAGGCTGCACTTCGGGGTTGTATTATTCACTTGGCGAGGGTGAACTTGGGGTCTTTCATAGCACAGTACATGGTTGTGAGATACAAGCAAAATCAAACCTAATTGTCATTTCCAGTTCTTATCAGTGTATTATGTCGCAGAGCGGGTATGCTTTTTAAGGCGTAGATGGATGTCGAGGTTACTCATTCCTCGTCTTGTGACATTCGTCGGATCGAGGCCAAGAATTTAAAGAATAATTCTAAGAAGAAGAAGAAGACACCAGTGGACACGTCTTTGGTTGTTGATATAGTATCCATAGAGACTGATACTACTTAGTCCACTCTAGCTGTGGAGCCATAACATATACCTACTCTTTCATCCACTACTTTACCTGCTACTGCTTCTGCCTCCCATCCTACATTGACTCATGCCATGCTATATGAAATAGGCAACCTTGCCTATTTGGCCGATATGAGGGCTTCCCAAGTTAAGGCAGTTGTCTCGGTTTATTATTGAGCGGGCTATAGCTATTGCACTTGCTTCCATTTGGGAGTAATTGATGGGGAAATGGTAGATGATCACAACCAACGGGTTAGCATTGGATGACCTCACCGCTCGGATTGAGTCATCTGAGATGATATACCGTAGCTCTGTAGATGTGACATCCTTAAAGGTTTATATTATTGGTCTCCATCGAGATGTTGATGAGCTAAAATCAACTTATATATTGATACTGTGGGGCGGTGTAGATATCCTTGAGGACCCCATTTCTGAGATACCTAGAGTTCCAGCTACTTCTGAGATCCCTCCGACTACTGTGACCGGAGATGCTACTGAAGCTGATGAGGACAGGGAGTCTGACATGCCCGAGATGGGTAAGGAGGAGTTAGAGACTCTTGAGGAGGCATTCTATCAAGATCTAGAGAACTTGGATGGTTATTTGTTATGGGAAATCACAAAGGCTTCGCTTCGTTACATGTCGATGATTAGTTCTATTGGGTCTAAGACCACGAAAGATATTGTTGCACAGCCGTCCAGAGCTCGAGATAAGCAGGGTATTGATGCCCTGGTTGAGGCCACTCCACAAACCCAAAGCTCACCTTAGGCTAGACAAGGGGATTTTCCCCCTCCCTCTATTTTATTCCCTATGGATACATTCAGTTTTTATTTTGCATTGAGGACGCTGCTTTGGTTTTTTTGGTTGGGTAATGTTACCCTTTTGGTTGTATTTTGTTTTTAGTTTTTTTGGGCTATTTTGTTAGTTTTTTGTTTTTGTTTAAAACTTCTCCATGTTGCTTGAATGTGAATGAATGTTGGCTTTTTTTATTTTGTCTCCCTCTTGATTGCTTGATTAGGAATGTAGTTACTACTCACTTGTACATTTTAGTGTCGGGTATGACAAATACTGATGACTTGAATAGTTCTCTTTATTAACGATATGTTGTGCAATTCCAACGAGGCAATTTGAGTTGCATAAGTCTTGTGTAAACTCTTAGCATCTCATTATGACTAGTTGGATTGTCGATGTGAGTCTTGTAATGACCGTTGCACTCGAGCATAACTTGTAGAGTCATGATCGATGATTGTCTTGAATGCCTTGTGTGGTGAGGTTTAGTTGAAATATATGCATGATGATACCTAGAACTTGCCCTGTTTATCCAATTGACTAACTTTGGTGAATGAAGAAAATGATCTTAAGCATGAGTTCTTGAGAGTGAACCTAATTGCTATACCTTTGTGTCACCACATTGTGAGTGTGTGAACCTAGCTTGACACCATCTAAGCCTAACCTTTTCTTTGGATTAAACATGAACGCAAATGTTTAAACCAGTTGTTTCCATGTCTTTCTCACCTAAAACCTTCATGAAACATTGGTTTGTTTGAATAGTCAAAATAGTCCAAAAGTCGAAGTTGGGGGTATGGTAAGAATGAGGAAAGAAATCGAGCAAGAAGTTTTTGAAACTCATCCTTAAAGAAAGGTGTGGAAAACGATGGAACTCCTCCATATAAAATAACGATAAATTTGTATCCATTGTGTAATGTTGTGGAATAAAATGGGTGTTCGATGAGCAAGAATAAAAAGATTGTGTGTTGTGAATAGGCCAAGGATGAGTTGTGAAAATGAAAAGAATGAAAGAAAAGGAAAATACTTCAAATTTGAGCCATGCTTCATAAAGGTAGAAGTCACTAAGCCAAAATGATCATACACTTACCCTCAACCCAATTATAAGCCTTGGAAGACCTTTTTGATCTGGCATGAGCCGAATGATGTATTTGTTGGAAAATATGGGTAAGCCTATGGGTAAAATGAAACATTGTTTTCTCTTTGGGAGTGTGAGAATTGATTTCAATTCCTTAATTGTAGTCCTTGATTGTCTTTGTGAGAGCATGAAATCATTCTTGAGGTGAGAGCATTTGAATACTCTTGTTGGGAATGAATTTGCATTTGAAGTGAGCATTGTGAGCTTCAACTCTATTTGATAAGGGCGTGTCATAGTTTGAAACTTTTAGTGCACAATTGAACATTACATGTGTGGATTGAATCTTGTGTGCATTCATTTTGAGTCTCAAGAAGCACTATTTGTAGACATCCTTGTTGGCCAGATCGATCTTGTGCTTTACTTGAGAATAAGCAAAAGTTTAAGTTGGGGATGTTGATGAGTAAGGAATTTCGACTTATTTAGGGCTTATTATTCAATTAATTAGTATCCTCAATGTCTATTTTGTGTTCATAACTTATGTTAATGTGTTTATATGCAACAATGAAGGCTAAAGAATAAGGCAAGGGCATTACGATGCGAAAAAGGAGCGAAAAAGTTGGAAAAGCTAAAGAAAAGAGAAGCTAAAGCTCGCAAAAGCCACTCGGTGACTCACAGACTGTGCCTGTAGCTCGCCAAACCTTCCAGCAAAGTAGCCCATTAATCAAGCCAACTTGACGAGTGAAAATACACTTTGGCGATGCACGAAATAGAACGACGATCGTGAACCAACTCGCCAAATCATCCTGAACAATTAGAAGCAGGAGTCAAGTCAAAAGGGGAGAATATGTGCATTTTCGTAGATTGCCTAGTCGTTTGGCGATCCCGACTTATGTCGCTGATTGGACTTTGTGCGAGATTTAGGGATGTTTTTTGAAACGTATAAATTCAGATTTTGAAATGAGAAAACTAGTTGAGACATAGTGTATTACCCTGTTTTTAGAGTTTTTATGTACTTTTACATTATTGAATACTCTTTGAGAGGATTTGAGCTCAGATTAGAGGTTTTAGGATAGTCTTAATTTTGGCATTGAGCATTGCATATTGTTACCAACTCGGATGGATTATCTTTTTGCTAACAATTTTTTACTTTTTGCTATGTTTGGCTATAACCCCTCCCCTTAGGAGTGTGATCATGTAATGGAATACATAAATTAGCTTATGGGTATTGTCAATAGCTGAATTTATGTTTTATTAAAATGGGGTCAATTGTTTATTCATGTTTTCATTAATGAACTGAAGTTAAAAATTCAGTTCTAGCTTAACTCTCTATTCTCACTTTAGAGAGTTGCTTAAAGTAGAATTAATGATTACTAGTTGTATTGATTTGTGCCTTTACAACCCAGCTTTAGAAAGTGGGTTTAATTAAAAAATTGGGTTACTTTGTATTCTTAAGCTTGTTAAGGTTCAGAAGAACTTGCTTACACATGATAGTTGATTGAGAAATGACTATCATAATTACCACTTATCCTACCCATTGAGATTCAATAACTTAAAGCAATTAATAATTACCCATTAAGTGAGATTAGTATTTGATTGCTCACACTCCTAAGGTCCTCTCTCTAATAATTCAAATCCTATGTCATTGTTTTTGTTAGAATTTGGTTACTAAATTCCCCCTTTCCCTTTGATATTGATAATTGAAACTCCTCGATTTATTTTATGTTGTGTAGCCTTTTACTTCTACAAAAGATTAGAACACTTCCTTAATTTGTACTTGAATTCTTTACCATATCACTCCCTGTGGGATCAAACCTAACTCAATGTTGGGTTTGTACTTGTTAGTGACCGCCTACACTTTGAATCGGTAGAAGTGTAGTTGAGCGTTATCATCCTACAGATTAGTGTTGAGACATCTCTGTCCTTTTGGAAGGCTCAAGGTGTCTTTAAGAATTCCTCTATTTTGTATCACTTTCATGCAGTCGTTGTGTTATTGGTTTCTTGGAATCATACTTGTTTCATTCTTTTCGTGGGATGGCTCCTACGCGCTGTGTGATGGCTCTGGGTAAGGGTCAACCTCCTTTTCCTGATACTGGTTCCGTACCACCTCTAGATAGAAAGAAGGGTTCGGAGCCCGCAATGGATCCTGCAGAAGCATGTGTTCTCGATCAGTCAGTGGGGCAGGGTCCTGCCCAACCGCTCTCGGACCGACTATGGCGACAAATCTTCAGGCAGTTATTTTCCAACTTTTGACTATGCTCGACAATATGCAGGAGGCTCCCACACAAACACCTATTCCAACACAAGCACCGACACTTGCACCAGTGCCATGTCAACAGGATCAACCTGCAGTAGATGCACTTCGGGCCAAGGTACCACTTGGGGTCCCCATCCCGTGATTGTGGCCGGAAAAGTGCCGCTAGAGGAGTAGGAGATGCTCGGGGTATTCTTGATGCTTTAACCTCTGAGGTCTTCTAGGATGTTGTGAGGATGCAGATGAGTTTCTGACTACTTTCTTTAAGCGGCTACATACATTGGGTCTTGTGGAGTCAAAAGGGGCCGACTACACTAAATATAAGTTGGATGGTCCGACTGGTTTACATTCATTGGGTCTTCGGTCACTTGGATCGAGTTTTCTGAGGCCTTTTTAGAAAGGTTTATCCCTTCTAGTGTCAGAGATCACCTTTGGATCAGTTCTCTAGGTTGGATCAAGGCTCTATGACGGTTTTAGAGTATGAAGTGAGTTTTCATGAGCTCTACCTTCATGCCACAATTATTCTACTTACTGAGGAGGAGAGAGTTTGGTGTTTTGTTCATGGGTTGAGTCTTTAGCTTCAGATTGAGACTCATACCATGGTCTTCATAGGCCGTTCTTTTCTGGATGTTGTTGATTACACCCTCACTATTGAAGAGCTCCATTGCAAGGCCGAAGGGGGAAGAAACAAGAGAGTCAGATATGAGAGTAGCTACGGTGGGTCCCATTCGAGGCAGAGGGGCTCCTATAAAGGGCCCAAGCAACGGTATCACTAGGGCCAATCCACCCAGCATGCGCAGGCCTCATTGCAGGCCTTAGAAGGGAATTTCTATAGCTGGAGTGAGATTAGCTCATGTCATAGCCATGTGTCCCAGTCTTGTGCTTGAAGCCGCAGTGGCCGTTCTTCTAGGGGAAGATTATCATTGAGTTTTTTTTTTAATGTGGTGATTTGGGTAACTTGTCTAGAAATTATCCTATGCATATGTGGATTGCCCCTGCTCAACATACAGCACGACCAGCTCCACCAACATCACCTCCACCTAGGTGTCGAGGTGAGGGTCAACACCATTGCAATCGTTATCAGGGTATTTAGGGTGGTTCTAGGGGAGGCATGTCAGGCGGCAACATTGATGGCCAGGGCAGAGGCAGACAAGGCTATTTCTACGTAGCTCCAGTAAGGGCAGAGTCTAAGGCATCTTATGATGAGATCATATGTAGGATTCTATTATGCCATCAACCCACCTTGACTTTATTTGATCCAACCTCTACCTATTCTTATGTGTTTGTGTATTATGCTTCTCGTATGTGTATGAGTTCTGAGCCTATGGCAACACCATTGCGTCTGTCGACCCCCATGGGTGAGTGTTTCATAGTTGATTAGGCGTTTCAATCATGCTTAGTTACTATTTATGGGCATGACAACCGAGCTGACCTTTTGTTGTTAGATATACTTGATTTTAATGTGATTTTGGGCATAGACTAGTTATCTCTCTACCATGTAGTTTTAGATTGTTTCTCTAAAATCGTTAGCTTAGCCATGCCTGGTGTTCCCCCGGTTGTGTGGCAGGGCTTAATTAATAGCACACCATTTTGTGTTGTGTCTTTTGTTCAGACGTGGGGTATTGAGGCTTGTGGAAGCTTGTCTTATTTGGCTTCTGTGCATGATGTGAGCAAGGAGGTCCTTTAGTGGAGTCCATTCTACTCGTTCATGATTTTATAGATGTATTTCCTACTGACCTACCTACCCTACCCCCAAAGCGTGATATTGATTTTTCCTATCGAGCTTAAGCAAGGTACTCAACCTATTTCAATTCTGCCATACTAGATGGCTCCTGTAAAGCTTAAAGAGATCAGTGTTAAACTTTAGGACCTCTTGGGTAAGGGGTTCATCAGGTCTAGTGTCTCACCTTAAGGTGCGCCTATTCTTTTATGAAGAAGAAGAATGACATGATGAACATGAGTATTAACTATAGGACGTCGAATAAAGTGACTATGAAGAACCACTACCCCATGCCTAGGATTGATGATCTATTTCACCAGCTTTAGGGTGCTACAATATTTTCATAGATTGATTTGAGGTCTGGGTATCATCAATTGAGTATAAGGGCTGTAGACATCCTTAAGACTGCATTTAGGACTCGATATGGCAACTATTAGTTCCTAGTGATGTCTTTTGGGTTGACTAATGCCCATGCGGCCTTCATAGACTTGATGACATGGGTGTTCAGACCATATCTTGATTTGTTCATCATTGTGTTCATAGATGAAATTATGGTACACACTCATGGAGCAAGAGTCAGAATGAGCAACTTCTGAGGACTCTCTATAACCATTTTACCCTTCAAATTAATACCCGTACCTCTTATTCACTCACAAAACCCTCAAAACTCGTAAGTCATCTTCTCCAAATCCTCTCAAGAGCTCTTAAGGAAGGATCTTAGGGTTTTATCATGCTTGAAGTTTTCTTCTCCAAATTCTAAGGGCTTTGATTATCAAGGTATGTGGGAATTCACCAATAGATCCTTTTCATCCATTGGGTCACAAAAAAACTTCAATCTCCAATTCAGTTTAACTAGATTTAATTAGGGTTTATGTCAATCTCCATGGGTCCTTTTGATTATGATTCAATTGATGTTGTTATATCTTATTATGCATGATTTAACCTTATTACATAGTTTATAATTGATTTCATATGGACCCATACTTTATACTTTGATTTTCATCTATAAACTACGAACTATAATCATGAAACGATGATGGATTTTATGAATGTTCTATGAAAGGATGAAACTATGATTTAAGGATGCTTTTAAGTTAACTATCTATAGTTTGTGCAAGTTCTTCTCACAAGTTGAACGGATATCATATTGTTAGATGCTAAGGAAGGTAAGCACCTATAGGAATAAAGTTATGAAATCGTGGTTTTGAAAGGATCTACTCTTATACAACTTAATGATTTGGATTGGTATTTTTATAAGTGCATTTACTAATATCACTACTAAAAAAACAGTGAATACCGACCTAAAATCGACATCCCAACTTAGGTCGGAAAAAGCTTGGGCGCTATTCAATACCGACCTCTGGAGGTCGGTATTTACTGACCTCTCGAGGTTATTTTTTATTTTATGTCGGAAAATTCATATATTATTATTTCCGACTTCTTGAGGTCAGAAATGGAATACCGACATCTGGAGGTCGGTATTTTTATTTTTGTAATGTTGAAATTTTGACCTCTGGAGGTCGGTATTTTTATTTTTTTAATGTTGAAATTCTGACCTCCGGAGGTCGGTATTTTTATTTCTGTATTTTTAAAATTCCGACCCCTGGAGGTTAGTAATTTTATTTTTGTAATGTTGAAATTCCGACCTCAGGAGGTCGATATTTTTATTTTTGAAATGTTGAAATTTTGAGCTCCGGAGGTTGGTATTTTTATTTTTGTAATGTTGAAATTCTGACCTCCGGAGGTCGGTATTTTTAATTTTCTATTTTTAAAATTCCAACCTCCGGAGGTCGGTATTTTAAATTTTCTAGTTTTAAAATTCCGACCTCCGGAGGTCGGTATTTTTATTTTTGTAATGTTGAAATTCCGACCTCCGGAGGTCGGTATTTTTATTTTTTATTTTTGAAATTCTGACCTCCGGAGGTCGGTTTTCTGCTACAAAATAGGCAGCAAATTGCTGCAATTTTTAGTTGCCCACCTGCATATTTATACCAAAACAACCCAAAACCAAATAAACCTCATCCAACCAAAACAACACAATATTTTCAACATATACATTAAACTATTTCAAAATAAACTTCATCCAACTTCAAAATAAGCTAAAATACGATCAAATTAAACAATTCCAAAAATATAGAAGTCTAAAATGCCAAATAGTTACAACTACTACTCATCACCCTCACTCTCCTTATCAGACTTATCATTCTCATCACCTTCCTGATCAGATCCATCACTGCTGGTTAGACATGGAGGAAGAATATTTCCTGATTCAAAAAGAAAAGTTAGTTGGGCCTGAAGCGTTGTATACCTCTTATTCTCTACCTCCTTTGCTGCCGCAATCTCCTCATCTCTCTTCCTCTCTGTTTCTTCTCTCTTCTTCTCTCTTTCGGCTACAGCAGCAAGCTCGGTATTGAGATAAGCTATCTTACTCTCCATTGCAGATATAGTCTCTCTATCCCCGCCATCGAAGCTTGAGGAAGATGAACCACAATACCAAGACTTCTTCTTCTGATACACCTTTTTTGGATAGCCATAGACTGAACCTCTAATTGGTTCACCAACACTCTGTTTCCAAAGTTTTTCGTTTTCTTCTTGTGTAAATGGTCTGTCCCGACTCTCAAGAGGTAGAGTACTACGATATTCCTGAGATATTCGTATATACCTATCCTGCAATTTAAACAAAGAACTCTACGAATAAGAATGTAATATATACAAGGAAAAGAAAAAAAGATTTAGTTTGAATGGGGAAGATTTAGTTTGAATGGAGTTCTTACATATGTCTCTTGAGCACATGGCTCAATCCATCTTTCTTCTTCTGTGGGGTTCATACTCTTCTTGACGTGAGTAACCTTGAACATCTCTTCTACAAGTACCGGCCTACCCAACTCTTTTTCCTGCAAATAACATATATAGAATTTGATCTCATTAATCTCCAAAAACTACCTATCAAAAAAGAAAAAAATTATTTTACTAAATTAAGAAAGTATACCATTCTTTCCTTCCTAGTAACCTGGCTAATAGCTCCACCAGTGTGCAAAGAGCCTCCCTTTTCTGATGCACGAGCTATCTTTCCAATCTCACTCCTCTTTTTAAAATTTTCATCAGTACTCCAATGTTCCAGTAACAGAGCCCATCAATCCGGTAACATAAACTTAGGAATTCTATTTTTTCTCCGACAGTCACAAAATGTGCTAAAAAGCAACTTTGAAGCTTTAAGTTTGAAGTTCACTTGAATGTCTTCCTCATGTTTAGGAGCCCATACATAATATTTCTATAATAAAAAATAACTAAATATTCATTGTTCAAATGAATAGAGAATTTGTATATGATGTGAATTTAATTGATAAACATTTTTACCTTAAATTCGTTGAACATCTGCCCTTGGGTGTTAAGTGGAATCGAACTCCAATTCGGGTACACACCATTATAGTGAGTTCCGATGCACTTTAAAATAATCTTTGCCATACCCACATCCGGACGTAAGCTGAAATACGAGTTCATTGACAAAGTAGAGTAAACAAAAAATAATCAATCAATTAAAATATAAATAGATAAATGAAAGATGAAACATGATTAAATTATACTTGTATCCTAATGGCTCGATGACGAGTCTCCGAAAATTGTCTCTATTTCCTGGCTGAGGACCATGTGCATCTGAGTGCTGGGTGGTGGGAGTATTAGGCTCTGAGCCATTGGATTCAAGATGAAGATTGGAAAGTCCAATTGATCCACTATTACTATTCAAACTATTGCACTGACTAGCACTAGTTGATGGTATGGTAGACCCACGACCAAGATGTGAATAGCCCTGCAATGTTTGGTAACTCGAACTAGATACCACAGTGGGTGTAGATATAGTATAACCAGATTGTGGAGCCACATGAGTAGAGGCATTATGTGACTGGTGTGTCGAGTGAGTAGTTGAAACTGAGGCTCGTTTTGAAATATTAACTCGAGAGGGCTCATCAGATATCACGACCCCAGTGGGCCTTCTCATGGCATTGGCCTTAAATTTCTTTTATGGATTAGCGGATTTTTTTGATTTACCCTTGTCTGTATCTACCATCTATATCAATTAAATATAAAATTTAAAACAAAGTAGTACAAAATAATGTCAAAATGTCGAACAAATATATCAAACAAAGTTATCATAACATAAGGCTTAATCCAAATAGTCTTTCACAATGTCGAACAAATGCTAAAACTACTAAAATATAAAGTATACTCAAAATGCACGCATCAAAGTTTGT
>NW_026019991.1:493791-511153 GCF_900185275.1 Solanum verrucosum | reverse complement strand
ATTAAACTGAAAGATGTTTTAGTTTAAGGGAGGGAATATTGGCAACATGATCAGACGTGGTTTAGTAGTTAGGTTGTTGCATTTGTTTAGGAGTCATTAAGTTGTTTCCTAGTCTTTAGGCTATAGGAGTAGTGGAGTCAGTTTTTTATATTCAGAATTATTAGGAGAGTAAACATGTTTTTTATTTATAATGTTTTCTGTTTAAGGACTCTAGCAACTGAGTATTGATGTGAATCGATACAGAGAAAATTTCCACACTTGCGAGTCTTTTCTTTTCATCTTTGCTGCAGTTTATTTTCTATCAGGCAAACCTATGGGTGAAGTCATGCATGTGTTAATCTTTGTGAGTGTGAGTGTTGATTGTGATTCCGGAGCTATAAATTGTGAAGAATAGTGTGTGAATATAGAATCATTCTTTGTATGAGGGCATTTGAGCACCTTTGTTGATCTTGAACTTGCATTTGAAGTAAGTATTGTGAACTTGAGAATCCTTCAAAATGGTGAGTCACAACTTGAATCTTTGAGTGCACAATTGATCCTTGCATGAGTAAGTTGAGTCTTGTTGTCTGCATTCATGATTGAGTCTTGCATAGCATTGTTTGAGACATCCTTTTTGAACTGCTGATCTATAATTTTACTTAAGGACAAACAAAAGTTTAAGTTGGGGGTGTTGATGAGTCCAAGATTTGGACTCATTTAGGGCTTTATTTGGATATATTTAGTGTCCTCTAATTCTTGTTTTGTGACAATAATTGATGTAAAATCCTTGATTTTCAGGTATATGGATTGAAGAATGAAGCATGGACATTAATGTACAAAAAGGAACAAAGCAGCTGAAAGAATGAAGAAATGAAGGCCTGGTGATCGCTTAGTCCATTGGGTGAGTCGCCGAATGGCTATTATCTCGCCTAAAGTTCCAGTGTTCCAAGCCCTGAAGGAGAAAATCAAGCTGGCGAGAGAAAGGAGCAGTCGGTGAGGCACCGAGTGGTCCCATGATGTAGTGTTGGATCGCCCAAAGTTACATAACTTGAAGTTGTTGAGGGCCAAAGCTAAAAGGCGATGGAACTGACCAAAAGGCGGATCGCTGAGCTGATCGGAGAGCCGACTAACTGCGCCGAATGGTCCTTCGCAGCATATTTTTGGCGACAATAAATACACTTTTGAATATCAAGTTTAATATCAAATTATTATTCTAAATATTCATTAGAGTAATTTTCTTTTTGAATCCTGAGTATTGAGACACGTTTTCCTTAGCTTTGAAGAATTGAAGTTTTCCATTTTTGAGAAATTGGAAGTGGGTCTTTGAGATTCTTCAATTTGGACCTTTGTAAAGACGAAATTAATCTTACCCAGTTGATGGAAACACAATTTGGTAACAATTTCTATCTTTTTATGATGTCTAGCTAAAACCCGAATTCTTGCGGTGTGATTATGTGATTATGGGTTGATTTATCTTATGGGTATTGCTAATTGTTAGTCTAAAAGTTGTTTAAAAGTGATTTCAATCAATAATTGTGCTTTAATTTAAGGAATTGTAGTTGCAAATGCAGTTCTACCTTCGTGTTTTTGGCTTGTTCGAGATAGAGGTTTTAAAACCAAGATTATTGATTGATTGTCTATGGGTATTAAGTTGTCATGGATTCAGCTAGAGAGAGTGAATCCTAAATCCTTTTCCACACATTCAGATCGAGAGAGTGAATGGACTAAAGTGCATGCTTGTCTTATTTTGCTACTTGTTGTTGTTTGAGAGAAACCGACTTGATTCAGGGTAGATTGTTCGAGAGAAAGTCTATCCCCACTATAGTCTAGCTTATTCACTGATATACATCCGCTATCTAATAATTGCAATTACCCATTTGTCTACATTAGCCTATAATCAAATCACATCCCTAGAACCTGTCTTAATATTGTTATTTTGTAGTATTCACTGCTGTTGTAGTTGATAATTACAATCAAAAACCCCTCTATTAGTTGAAGTACTAAAATCCAGGTGATAAATGCTTATATAAGTTAAACAAATTGATAAATAGGTCATAACAAATATGAAACTGAAGTACTTAAGTTGCAAAATAACTAAAGATCAAGGCGATAATATATACATAAGATACCCCCTGATTTGAAGTATGTTTTTATTCGTAAATGTCTATTCCAATGGCTGATTTGAACAGATTCATGCTTTTCAATTGATTCTCAAACACGAACCACTCACTGTGGTATTCGATACCAACTCATTTAGTTGGGTTATTATACTGACTAATGATCATTGCCACTAGAATTGGATGACATGTCCTGATATGTGAAATCAGGTGCCAATCACGATGGTCTTGGTCGTGATAAAGTTGGTATCAAAGACTAGATTCGTTGATCTCGATGTACCAAAATGAGTCTAGTAGAGTCTTGCAGAACGGTACGAAGGTGTCTGTACTTTTCTTCTAGAGGCTATAGGACTTTAGGAAATCTCTCTATTTTCTCTTCTCTTTTTTCGTGCTATGACTTGTTTTCAATTGGTATCTGCTGATTCAATTTGGTATCGAACCTCCTTCACTCTTCTGTTCGTAGCTCCCGTCAATGCTCAAGCTGAGGAATCTATAGTGAGAGGTCGCGATCGAGGTAGAGGTAGAGGGAGAGCTAGAGGTAGAGGCCGAGGAAGGGTGACACCTACTAGGGATGGAGAACCAATTAAGAATTATTCCAGAAATAAGGCTCCTCCTACCCATCATGAAGAGGTAGAGGAGAATTTAGAGGTTGAGAATGAGAAGAATGTTGGACAAGAGGAAGAAGTCCAGGATGAGACTACATGTATTCCTCCTTTAGACCAGTGTTAGCTCAACAAATTATGATGTTCTTGAAAGGATTGGTTGGTCCTAGAGTGCTTCCCTTTGTTCAAGCAACTCTAGATCCCGTCAATCCCCTACTGCTACCAATGTCCCCAAGGTGGGTGGAAATGTAGGTAATGATGCTTTCTTCTATCCTTTGTTGGGTCCTGTTATGACTGGTAAGGAGCATTAGATGTTGACTAAGTTCTTGAAGTTGAAGCCGCCTGTGTTCCATAATACCGAGAGTTAGGATGCATATGAGTTCATCCTATATTGCTATGAGAGGCTTTATAAGTTGTGAATTTTCCATCAACATGGGGTTGAGTTTGTGACTTTTCAGCTTCAAGGTGAGGCTAAGCAGTGGTGGAGAGCTTATGTGGAATGTAGATCTTCAGTTTTACCCCACTTACTTAGACCCAGTTTCATGTTCTGGTTTTAGAGAAGTATGTGCCTAGGACTTTGAGAGATCGTAAGAAGGATGAGTTCATGGCCTTCGAGAAAGGCGGTATGTCTGTGACTGCTTATATGGCCAAGTTCCATGCCTTGTCTAGATATACTACACAATAGGTTACTACTGAGGAAGAGAGGATTTATTTATTTATTAAGGGACTAATTTATGAGTTGTAGGCACTATCTAAACATATGACCTCTGTGGGGAAAAGCTTCAATGAGGTAATGTATTTGTGAAGAAAGTGGAGGGGGTGAGGCGAGACGTTCAGGCCAAGGAATTGGCTAAGAAAGCCAAAAAATTAGGAAACTTTCAGGGATCTTACTCTAGAGGATCAGGAAGGCCGACTCTTGTAGCCCTACCAATTCAGTCTGCTATGCTTGCTTCTACAGGTAATTACTCCAGAACTCCACCTAAGAATTTGATTCAGGATAACAAGGGAGCCTCACCTTCGACGGGCTGCATGTAGTCTTTTGATCGTACTAGTTACAACTATGGAGAACCTGGCATATGAGGAGAGATTTTCCCCACTCGCACATGTTGGATTCCGTGCAGCAGCAGGCTAGAGCAGTGGTACCTGCGGGAAATGGTAATAATGGTCGATGGTGTCCAAAAGGTGGGAAATGAGGAAATCATCGAGGCCAAAGAGGTAGGGGAAATCTAGTAACAAATGGGTGATCTAATTATGATTCTGATCACATGAGTAGATAGCTAAGACATTAAGGAACCTGGATGACTTCACAGAATTGAATTTGGGCAAGTAGAACTCCCCAAACTGAGCTTAGCGTGAACAAGTAGTTTCTGAGTGTTATCGGTTGAAGTTTTATTGTGAAAAAGTGGTCTTGGAATTCTTTATTTAGCTCCCTGTTTCCGTGCAAGCCACTAAGGCGGGGCCACTGTGGCGGAAAGGGTGCCGCCATAGAGGGCCAGTCGCAAATTAAGTAAAAAATAAACCCCAAAAATGTTTTATTCTTCCCTTTTCGACTTTGAGAGCTAGGAGATGACCCTATGTGTTTTCTTCACAGTTTTCCACTATTATTGATGGTACATGTAAGGTTTTCACTCCCCGAATCTATTTTTTGATTCGTAGAACGTAACTAGTGGGTAATTATCGATGAAAGAGTGTTTTGATCTAGAAATTATGGTGGAAAATGTCTTAATCTGGGTATGGGGATCAAAGGTTTGACCTAGGATTGATATTATTGTAATAATCCGGGTAAATAGTTGTTGTTTATTGATCCTCACATTATTGTGATTGTTTGTAGACCAAGAACAAGGGGTACAAATTCGAAAAAGGAAGAATCAAGTTTCTTAGGGGATTCAAGCTTGTTTCGAGGTAGGTGATGGTTGTTATTTCATGTTGTGTGAATATGTTTGATCTTGATTCATTATAATACATGTATGTATGGAAATGTTGCATTATTAGTCACACTAATTATAAATGAGGATAGATGAATGATGAATTCCATGAATCATTGTATTATTTCGAGAATATACTTGTGATTGTGATTGTGATTGTGGCTTGTTGAATGGATAGAGGGTTGAGTTCCTATACACTAACTGGGATTGGTTGCTATGTTCCGGCATAAACATGGGATAAGTTGCCACGTTCCAGCATAAACATTGGATCGAATACCACAATTCGGTACACTAACAGTTTGGGTTTGGATTCCATGAGAGGACCATTGACTTGACATAATTGTATAATTGAGAATTGTGAAATTGTACATTGTTCGTAAATGATGTTGATATTGTATATGTTTGGTGTATGCATGTTATTATTATGTTGTAATGACTTATATATGTTGCACTTACTGGGATAGCCGTATGATCCTACCAGTACACTGTGGTTTTCTACTGATACTGCACTTGCTCTTTCTTTGTTGAGTACAGGGCATCTTCAAGCGGCTATAGACAGACATCATTTAGAAGATCAATGATCGTCTCAAATTCAAGGGTGATCCAGTTCTTTCGGGCTGCTTTGAGTTATCTTCCTGTTGATGTCCACATTTTGGACTTAGACTAGTGTTTAGATTTCTTATGTTTAGTATAGGGTGTACCCCCTCTTATTTAGACTTATGGATCTTGTTAGAGTTTTGGTACATTGACTTTCAGGTTCTGAGCATTATTTCCACATCATTTGTTAGACTTTTGGAGTTTATGGGAACTCTATTTCTTTTCCTTGGCATTTAAACCTACTTCCGTAACTTTAAATGCCTTAGTTTGATTTAGTTGTGTAGTTTTATGGTTAGTTGGGTTGTAGTAATAGTTCTCCCACATGAGGGTTAGCATGGGTGCCAATCACGATGGTTTGGGTTGTGACATATGAGAATGAGAAGAGTCGTATACATGAGTTCCTTATTGATATTTTGTCCCTTGAGTTGAGTTGTTCATGCCCATAACTTCTGCATGAACTCCATCAATTGATTACCTTTGAGAGGAGTAGTATCTTCAAGTTCTAAGTCTTGAGTATTGAGTTCCTAATCCCTTTAGATTATTTTTCTAATCATGGGATTACTACATGTTATCCATGAAGCCTTGAGTTGAATTGTTCATGCCCATAATTCTGCATGAACCCTATGAGTCGAGTAGTCTAGAGATGAGTAGTATCAATGAATCTTGAGTTTTTAGTACCGAGGTTCTTTATTTCTATTAAAATCCCTAAGTTGAGTCGTTCATGTTCATAATTCCACATGAACCCTGTTATTTGAGTTATAAATCTTAAAAAGCTTTCTAATGACAACACTTCAGTTCTTAAACTGAGTTTTGAGAAAGTAAAGATGAGTTTTGATAAAAGAGTTTTCTAAAACATGATTAGTATGACAATCGAGTATGCTATCAATGTATGAGAAGTATGGTATCTAGATATGCCATTAATGTTTATGCAGTATGACTTCCCAAGTCATCAATGATCATATTATAATATGATTTTGAAATGTTTTGAGAAAGAGCAGAGTTGAGTTCATTTTCTATAAAATGATATATAGGAATTAAGTATTCCCAAGAGTAAATCTTTTCACATTTAAGATGAGAGGGAACTGAGATTTGCAATAGTGTTTTCAGAAGTTTCAGTACCAATTCTTTTAAGAGATAGATTTTTGAGTAGTTATCAAAAATCACAAAAAGAGTTATGTTTTTAAACATATGAGCTAGTTACATTTTGGGAGTAGTATTGAGCACCGATTAGGGGACGCGTTTGAGTTCAGAGAATTCAAAGTCTCCATAAACCGTGTAGCCAACACGGGTAGAAAAAAGTCATACTTTTTAGATGATTGCTTAGTGATTTTTAGTATAGACTAGTGAATCCACTTAGTAGTTAGTTTTATACCCCCAACAAGGTATAGGACGACCCTGGCAGTGTGGGGAAAAACGTTGTATAATCACTTAGCTCATAGTGATGGTTGTCAGTTAGAGAAACTCCCACATAGATATTTTTTATTCTTATATACACAGAGTTTACTTTATATTTTCATATACAAAAAAAAATTATTTTGTATCCTTGCATACAAACTGAGTTACTATTGAATTTTTCAATACATTGAGTTGCTTTCTATTGTTTTAAAAGCTTTCTATATATTGCATTTGTATTGTTGCTTTATATTGAGTTGAGTATCCAAAGTTGAGTATGTAGAAGTTGAGTATCCAGAGTTTAGTACCCAAAGTCGAGTATCTTATAATTGAATTGTGCCTTATTTCAATGAGTTGAATATCTTATTGTTGAGTTGAATGTTATTTCACTGAGTTGAATATCTTATCATTGAGTTGAGCCCTATTTTCTCTGAGTTGAGTTGAACTATGTGTCTTTGAGTTGAGTTGAGTTGAGAGAGTTAAGAAGAGGTAAGTATGTTTCTATTCCACAAGTTCAATCTTATGTTATGCTTTAGAATTCCCCTTACATGCTCGTACATTCCATGTACTGAGCGTACATTCCATGTACTGAGCCATTTGTCCTACATCGTTTTGTGATGCAGATATAGGTACTCAGGATCATCAAGAGGCGTTTCGTTGATACCACCTTCAGTTCAGTTAGCTATGGTGAGCCTCCTTTATTCCAGAGGGTTCCACTTGTACTTTCAGTTATATCAATTGTTAGGATGTCGTGGGTCTTTTCCCAACTTCCATCTTTGTCAATTAGAGGCTTCTTAGATATACAAAAGATTTTCAGAAGTTTGTACATTTATTTTGTTAAATGTTTTAAACACTTAAGTTGTCTATTTTATGGCGAGTTAAATATATTATTTTTATTTAGAGTTATTCATTTGAGTTAATGATTTGTAATTGAGTTCAATGAATTTTATTCAGTTTTAAGCTTTATATGCTTGAGTTAGTCTTCCGCTTGTAGTTAGCCAGGATGAGGGTTTGCTTGGGGATTAGAAATGGTTCTCGAGTGTCGGCCATGTCCAAAGTGTAGGCTCGGGTCGTGATAGACAAATACCACGAAACTAACAATAACAAGGATATATAGTTAAAGAAACAATCTAGGAGTGTGGGGGGTTAACATTGACTTCAAAAAGGGGTTAAGGTGCTTGCTCAAAAACTACTAAATAATGATGGATAAGCAAGGTCATCATTACTATACTAATGATCCTTTGGTCTCAAAGTATCATATCGAAAAATCTCCTTTCGATCTCATTTATGCAAGTTACACATTAGCCCATTACTTTACAATAACCTCTCTTTCGAGAAGATTTCGCAACAAAGATAAGTCTACAATTTATTTTTCAAGTGAAAATAGAGAAACCAAACCAAGATTTCTAGTTTCAAACTATTCAACCACTTCTATTAATCCCTTTCGAGCATCAATCGAAAATCTAACATAGGGTTAAGTTCGACACCTTAACCCATCAATTAACTTCATGCTAAACAGTTCAAATCCTAGACTAAATAACAATAAAACAAAGCAAGAGACCAAACCTACGAAAAGACATCAATCACTAAACCCCATAATCACACCCCTAGACCTTTAGGGTTTTAACCACAAATGATAAAATGTAAAGAAATTATACCTAAAGTTAATTGAGCCTTTAATTTTCAGATAATGAACATGAATCTTCAAGACTCACTTTGAATTTAACCTTCAAATGTTGATTATAAAGATAATGAAAAACCTAAAAGACTAAGGGAAGTGGAGAAAAGCTCTCTTTTCAAGTCTAAAAAGTTGGAATGTATAAAATGTACATATTCTCTCTCCAATTTACTATTTATTGTTTCCTCAAAAATAAATTTGGAATGCTCTCACTACATGTTCGGTGACATTGGTCGGGTCCTCCTAACACATTCGACAGATCGCCGTTTGCTCCTTCAGCTTGCCCATTTTTTTTATCTTGGATTTCAGGTATATTGATCCTCAATAAGCAAACTTGATTAAGTCCTCCTTTTCCCATTAGGCATATCGCCAATAACTACCTTGATCGTCTTCTCAACCTTCATTTTTAGCTCCAAAGTCTATCACGTTATTGGTGAAACCCAACTCTCCTTTCCTATTTCGGTGAGTCGACGAATTCTTCTCTTCTCATCGACTTGGGTTGACCAATTTTTATTGAACACTGCCAACTTCGACGGAATCAACCATTTCGGCGATTCTCCCTTTTTCTTTTGGCGAGCTTCAGCTTCAGAGTTATCATTAATTTTCAATATTTTTGGTATTCCTTTCAAGTGTTCATCCTCAATTACCCTTTGGCCTTCGTAGCTACAAATAATTAAAATATCATCATATTAAGACATAATGAGGCATTCAGGACACTAGTTGTTGAACTAAATGGGCCTCAAATGAGTGTTACCATTAAGCAACACCCCTAACTTAAACTTTTGTTTTTCCTCAAGTAAATCAAGAACACAATTAGTTCAACAGGAGTGTCTACCACAATTCTCAATGACAGCTAACATTCAAGTGACACTACAAAACTACTCTCAATCGCAATACTCAATCATGATCAGAAAACTTCAAATGATTACTAGCCGATATCAAACTAAGCTCAATTTCACTATAGCTTCTTCTCTAGTAAAAAAAAAACACATTTCAACAAATGCATTTAAGTACCCTCACATAAAGAACGATTTCATGCTCTAACAAAGTAAGTCCATAAAGAAGTTAGGAATCAATACAACTCTCACTCACCAAAATAGAAATATATGCATGCTTCATCACATAGGTTTGCCCATATCTTCCAATCATTATACAACCTAGTTCATGCAAGATCTGAAGGTTTTTAGGCTTGTAATGGGGTTGAGGGTTAAGGTATGGTAAATATGTCTTAGTGAATTCTTCTTTTCAAAGCAATATTGCAATCATCTTCACCTTTTCTCAAGTTTTCCATTCATTTCACAAGGTTGTCAAAAAATGGTATAGGATGGTTGAACACCCTCATAAGATAGTCACCAAAAGGTATGGACATTTGGGTTTTATCTCAAAATATGTTCCCAAGATCATTTATTGCGTTGACCAAATCTAGAAAATTGGACTAACAAGGCAAATTCTAGGATTCAACAAGCACGATTTCAAGAAAAACTTCACAACATAAGGCACTTCAAACACAATTATTTAGCATAGACCAATAAGACAAAAAGCTTACATGTGATGTGCGTTGCAAGGCTCACATCCAAACGCAGCTAGTCAACACAGATTCAAAAAGATCATTAAAAAGTATAGCCATATTGAATTCTTCTTGCAATACTAATACTAAACACAATTCTCATCATGAATACTATCCAAGACATCGATATAAAATATAATTAATTCTCGAAAATTTTCAATAAAAATTCAAGCATTTCCCAAACTTCAAAACTTAATTGGTAAATGATAGAGAGACAAAAGTGCTACATAGCACAGGGTAGGCATCATAGGCGCCTCACACCCTAGAAAAACACAAATGCGGTACCCTCAATACAATTAAAGGAAATAAATATGCTTAGATTGACTTACTCCATGGTGCATGAAAGACTATCACATTTGCTTAAGAGGGCGACAGATGGCCCAAGATCGTCGACCAGGTCGGCGGATAGCCGAAATGGGGGGATCGCCGACCGCGCCTGTAACACATAGGAACTCATTTTCCAACTCGGCGAGTTGAAGATTGAATGCCAACTTGAATAGGTGAATTGCCGAAATATTATGCTCGTCACTGAAGTTGACAGTACTCCTTAAGTCGTGCTGCCTGTTGGGCGAATTCAGTCGAGTTCGCCCAAAAACATCAATGGATCACCGAGTTTTTGGTGTACATCACAAAATATGATAGTATTTCCATAAAGTTGAGCTTCCCAAGGGGTGAACTCCTTGGAGCTTCGCTTAGCGACTTGAGTTAATCACTGAGTTAAGATACGTATAACCTATTTTCTTTCCATCGTACACAAGTTACACACACATTATTGAAAGCTACTAATACTTTTGTTGCCTCATAAGAAGAGCTTGATTTAACGTCAAAACACGAAGTGGACATACTTGTCACACATCATCAAAGTACACCATTTCAATAACTCTCACATCACGACCCTCCCTAGAAAAGAGTTTCAACCTTTGGCCATGAACTTTTAATTTAACACCCTTGATCTCTTTAATTTCAATAGCTTCATTCCCAACCACCTTAGTTTTAGTAGATGGACCAGTCCATTTCAAATTTAGCTTACCCGAGAAAAGTTTCAGCCTTGAATCTAAAAGGAGAATAAGCTCACTAACCTCAAACTCCTAGTGTAGGATCTTGGCATCGTGCCAACATTTAACTTTCTTCTTATAGAGTGTGGAGCTCTCATATGCCTTCAACCGAAAGTCATCTAACTGAAGCAGCTGATCAACACATTTTTTAAGGCCATTTCCCAATTTAAGTTCACCTTCTTTAACGCCCATAAGGCTTTGTGCTCCAATTCGATAAGTAAGTGGCAAGACTTCTCAAACACTAGATGGTAAGGAGACATGCCAATGGGTGTCTTATATCTGTTTTGTAGGCCCGAAGCGCATTATCAAGTTTGTTAGAGAAAGGGCCCATAAAATCAATTCCATAGACATCGAATAGCTTTGCTTCAAGAATCTGTGAAAGAGGCAATTCATGTCTTGTAGAAATACTCCCTTACATCTGGTACTACATATAAATCTTGGAAAAGGAATGAGCATCGCATTACACCGTAGGGAAGTAATAACCGAATTATTAGACCTTAGAGACTGTACGAATTCCTCCATGATGCCAACTACAGGTGAAGCGCGGCAAGCCTCAAGAATTGCACGTGCTTCTATTTCAGGATCACACCATCGAATAACAGGATCAACACACTCTTTGAAAAGGTAAGGTTCATCCCACACATACTTTTTAACATCAAATAAGAGTTTCTTCTTTTGGTAGTTGTTCAGCCCCTTAAGCATCCATCCACACGCGGTAAAATTTACGTAATTAACGTACCATGGTATAGTAGTATGGGAAATCATCATCACCAACTCATCGGGATATATATATTTTTTTAAAATTTGGGACTTCATTGATTTTTACAAAAAAAATGATTATCCCTCTATTTTAATCCGAGCACTATGAAATGTTATATTACAACAATACATACTACAATAATGGGGATATTTACCTACAAATAAAATTTATTGGCACAACACAAAATTCTTCACTTTCCGTGACAAAAATTACATTATTGTTCAAATGAATGAGTAAAATACTTTTTGTGACAAAACATAAAATTTTGTAGCAATTTTTTGTTCACTAAATTCTTCAATCAAAATATAATTTGGCATCATTTATTATATATCATAGTGGAAAATTTTAAGCTTTTAGTGACACATTATTTTGTCACTAATAATTTATTCAATTCATGACAAACTGTCATTTTTGTTAGAATAGTTATAATTTTAGAGACAAAAAGATTCATCATAAAAAAGAAATTATTGTAAAAGTAACAAATTAGAGTTTGTAGTTAAATATTGTAATATTTAACGATGAACTCTATTTTCTAGCTAAAACTTAACCATTTAACTATTAGCTCTATTATGTAGCTCAAACTTAAAATATTTAGCTATGAATTCTAATTTGTAGCTATTGCAAAAAATTACTTTTTTGTGAAAAAATATTTTGTGCCCAAATATGTTACAAATTTTAAGTCGATTAGTACTTTCACAAATTGGATATATTATTAGTGAAAAAATAATGTGTTGCTCATAACTGAAATTCTATCACTAATGATACTTAATATATGGCACCAAATTATTTTTTTATGGAAAACTTTAGAGGACAAAATTTTCTATGAAATTGTATATTTCTTCACTAAAAGTATGTTGCTCATGCTTTTAAACACGGACTATAGTTTTTGTCATAAAAAGCGACTATTTAGTGACGAATTATGTGTGGCACCTAATAATTTCATTGCTAAATATCAAATTTCAAATACGGATTTTCAAACTTGGTATGGTCATTATGAGTTTTTGGTAATGTCGTTTGGTTTGACTAATGATCCGGCCGTATCAATGGACTTGAGATATAGAGTATTTAGACAATATATAGACATGTTTGCGATTCTATTTATAGATAGCATCTTGATTTACTCAAGGTGTGAGGATGAGCATGTCGATGATTTCAGGATTGTGTTGCAAGTCTTCAAGGACCAACAACTATTTACAATGATTCGTAAATGTGAATTTTTGTTGAGGTCCGTAGCTTTTCTTGGTCACACTATTTTCGGTAAGGATATTGAGGTATATACTAAGAAGACAAATGCGGTTAAGAGTTTGCTAGACCACTATCCCTTCGAATATTAGAAATTTATTGGGTTTGACTGGTTGTTATAGAATGTTTGTGAGAAGGTTTTCCTCGATTGCTTCCCCATTGACTGCATTGAACCAAAAGAAAGAAAAGTTCTTATGGTCGGAACCGTGTCACAAGAGTTTAAAAGAATTAAAAGATAGACTTACCTCCGTTCCGGTGTTGGCTTTATTGGAAGGCTCCGACGGTTTTGTTGTTTATTGTGATGCTTAAATGATTGGACGAGTGTGTGTTCTTATGGAAAATGATAAGGACATTTCTTATGCTTCAAGGCAACTTAAAATTCATGAAAAGAACTATCCCATCCATTATTTGGAACTAGCGGCATTTGTTTTTGTCCTAAAGATTTGGAGGCATTATTTTTATGGTAATCATGTTGATCTTTTTACAGAACACAAATGTTAGCAATATGTGTTTAAGAAAAAGGATCTAAATCTTCGCCAAAGGAGGTGGCTTAAGTAGCTAAAGGATTACGATATGAGTATCCTCTATTACCCTAGTAAGGCAAATGTGGTGGCAGATTCTCTTAGTTGACTATCAATGGGTAGCATTTCTTATTTTAAGAAAGGTAACAATGAGTTGGTTTGTGATGTTCATAGATTGGCCCGATCAAATATTCGATTGGTTGATTCAAGTGAGGGGGGTGTTATTGTTCATAATGGTTTCAGAATCATTTTTTGTGACAGATGTTAAAGCCAAGCAAAGGTAAGAGAATTTCTGAATCTGAAGCAGGAGTCTATGAGTATGCAAGAGAACAACCTTATGTTCACTCAGCTATCTCGCTATGCTCCGAAGATGGTGGTTGATATGAGGATCATTGATCTTAGACATATTTATATTCCTAAGTTTTCAATAGTTGCCCATGAATTTGATTGAATTAATGAATAATATTCAGTCTATTAGCTTGATATTATTAAACTTGCGATGATTATGCACTAAAACATATGATTAGTTGTTTCAGGATCTCATGAGGGAATTGGAGTTAATACGGAGAAAGAAGGAGCAAAGAAATGTGAAAATTGGCAAAGGTAGGAATCACCCATGGCTAGTGCACTAGTTGGCGTGGTGTGCCACTGGTGAAACATCAAAGAAGGCTGCATGGGGCTTTGAGAGGCGCGACACGCCAGGCCTTGGAATTCAGAGAAGGTTGCCTGGCGCTCTGAGAGAGGTGACGCACCACAAGCCAAATTTCAAAAGACAGTGACTGGCGCACTGGTAGGCGCGACGCCCCACCCTTATTCTTACTTTTCAGCGAAAATATTATTAAATAGAAATTCTTGTTGGTTTAGAATTCGATGCTATTTTTCTAGCTTCTATAAATAGACCCTTAGGGATATATTGAAGGGAGTTTGACATTTTTTTGGTGTGCAAGAGCAAGTTTCATTGTTTGTAATAGGTTTCAATCTTCTAGATCTTCTATTTTCCGGAAATCACATGAATAGTTGTATTTTGTGGTTTTCTAATAGTATGAGTGGCTAAACGCCCTTGTTTTGGGCTGTAGCTACGAATCGAATGTTGAATATTTAAGGTCTATGAATTTATTCTTGGTTGTCATTACAAGTTACTTCTATATTCTTGTTTTAGTATTTTATGCTTGATCACCATAAGATAAATCTAATGTTTATTCTTAAAATCGAGAGAGGAGAGGGTAGACAAACCAGAGAATATAGAGAGCTCGGTCATCCATTAAGTTGAGGTGATTTGTGTTTAGGATTGATGCCCGAATGAACAACTTGCTTGGTTACAAAATAGGATGAAATATAAATGCTCGCCAGTTAGGCCTGTTTATCCCCGCTCAACAATGTAGTTAGACAGCTAACTGGAGTAGGAGACTAGAGGTCGAGAGACCCGACTCATACAATTATCCCTGTAAACTAGTAACTTGACAACTAAAATTATTTCTAAGCCAAAAATATGATACATTAGATTCATTGCATGCTACAGCCCTGGAATTGTCCTTTTTACACTTAAACATCATCTTAATGTCGTTCGCAATTAGTTACTTTTAATTTACTGCATAATTATGAATTTTAGTGAAACAATCATCACCATCTCTTTGAATGGTTACTTTTATTTTATTTGTAGAATTGAGTGTTAAATATAAATTGATAATAAGTCCCTTGGGAATGATAAATGGTTTCTTTAATAATCTATATTACTTGACAGACCATGTATACTTGCGTATCTATTAAGGAGCATCAAGTTTTTGGCGTCTCTGCCGAGGACTTAGAAATTGAGTAATATTCAATTTTCTTAAGTCTACAATTAGAATAATCAGGTGTTAATTACTTGATCTTAGCGTGTTTATTGCAGGCATTTGACTATCAAGTCTGGCTCAGAAAGGAGAATTTGTCGAACCAGGCAACGAACCCGAAAGAGCTTTACGCAGATGAAGAAAATTGCTTATCTAGGACGTCAAAGAGAATTGGGGTTAGGTCTTCAGGAAAAAATGAGGATAATAACCAAGACAACGTGAAAAAACCAAGAAAACTTGAATAACCAAGAGGTACCTTGATACGCTCAAATTACACCTCCTTACAGAAGTATAAGCGATCGTTATCAAGTAAAGAACCCAACTTGTAGGTTTGGATCGATCCCACGAGGAAAATGGTTTAGACTTTACTTTAACTAACAATTATATTCAATTAGTCAAATTATTTCCAGAAACAGGTAATAAAAGAGGGGTTGTGCTTGTGTGAAACAAATAGTAAGAACTTAATAAGTAATCAATAATCAAACTCAACTTTGGTTGTTATCAAGATAAGAGAAATAACTAGGGTATACCTGTTCCCCACAATCTCATAGCGCAGTAATCCTAGTAATAGCAATCCTTTTCTAGTGTATTACATGCAAAGTGATAAGTTAGGTATCTCTAAATCCTTGGTCCGGCATCTAGAGAAATTCACCCCGCACCTTGGTCCGGCTACGTGTGTATAATTTACTAACCCTTACCTTTACCTCATATTAGACATCATAATCGATGTTTGGCTTAGTTATTACTTCGCACCAATCGACACTAGCCTATTAGATAGTATCACACTAAATCTATGTTGATAATTCTTTTCTTGTTAATTACCTCCTTGGTCCGGCAAGTAGCAACAAGGCGAGTTCTAACGTTGGCCACCGTTAAAAAGACTTCTAAACGAAAGAATTATCAATACATGCAACACACTATTCAAGAATTGCTTATTTACTATTCATACTTTGTTAATCGATCATGGTTCCCACAACCCTAGTTGTGGATTTAGTTACTCAAATTGGCAAGAACACAATTCATAATTGTAGATGAAGAAATCATGAACTTACGTAAAGAGAATGATAAACCCAGAAATTTAACTTGAATTGCAAAGCCAAAATCTTCAAAACGAACTTGGGAAATCAATAATTGCTAGAGTTGCAAATTAATCTCCAAAGTTACAAAGTAAAACTAGAATATTAGTGTCTAACCCCCAAAAATGAGGTTTACATGTCCTATTTATAGAAAACAAATCCTAAATAAAAAAGGAAACAAATTAAGGAAAGTTTTGTTCAGGTACGCGTCTTCAATCCACGAGACTGACTTACGGACCGTCGATGGATCTACGGTCTGTAAGTCCCTTCCGTCAATCGGGACTTAGAAAATATTTCAGCTTAAAAAAATCAGCTTCTCTTAAGCAGACGATGGACTAGAAGTACGGACCGTAGATCGATCTACGGTCCGTCAATCGCCTCCGTAGCTCCATACTTAGAATCTTCAAAAATCAGGTACTGGAACCCTCGCAGTATCACTCTACGGATCAACAGTACGGTCCGTAGATCAATCTACAGACCGTCAATGGGCACCGTGGTTCCACACTTAGTCAGATTTCCCTGATTTGTCCTTAATACCATGCCTGCTGATCTACGGTCATAACCTACGGACCGTGAATGGACCTACGGTTCGTAGATCACCTCCGTGGATACCCTCTTTCTGCATTTCCTTCAGCTGTCTCTAAACTTCTGCGCCTGAACACCTTTCCTGCAAAACATGATAAAAACACATAAAAACCAATATAAAAAGGCCCTAGACACACACAACTTATAAGTGAAATGTATTAGAAATATCGTAAACTCACGGTATATCAACACCCTCAACTTAAATTCGTTGTTTGTCCTCAAGCGATGCACTACAACTCTAAACGACACTTGTATAGAAGCAAGCATTTCTAAACACAAGCAATCACATGGCTCTCTACCTCCTCATTGTTCGGGTGCACATTCGTTCTCTTAGACTCGACAAGCCAACTCATGTGGATCACATCATGACACAGACCAACCAACTGACACACAACATACACCTTCTCACTGTCACCCAGGTACCACTTTCGAACGAT
>NW_026019991.1:412216-493691 GCF_900185275.1 Solanum verrucosum | reverse complement strand
TTTTTTCCCACCAACTATCTTGGCTGCTGTAACTCAACTGCTTCATCTAGATTTCCTCCGATAGGATTAACTAGAAGTCCTTGATTGTTCATTCTTCGCAAAGTTCTGTTCAACTCTGGATCGTATGGAGTAAGTGGTTCACCTTGGCTTCGTGTAATTGGCATACACTAGAGTCGGAACCTGAGAGAGAGACAAGAACAAAGAAAAAAAGTAAAATTAGGAAATATTTGACTAACGTTCAATAATGTAGATAAAACGAAATCTAAAAGCCAGATTCCCCGGCAGCGGCGCCAAAATTTGATACGCTCAAATTACACCTCCTTACAGAAGTATAAGCGATCGTTATCAAGTAAAGAACCCAACTTGTAGGTTTGGATCGATCCCACGAGGAAAATGGTTTAGACTTTACTTTAACTAACAATTATATTCAATTAGTCAAATTATTTCCAGAAACAGGTAATAAAAGGGGGGTTGTGCTTGTGTGAAACAAATAGTAAGAACTTAATAAGTAATCAATAATCAAACTGAACTTTGGTTGTTATCAAGATAAGAGAAATAACTAGGGTATACGTGTTCCCCACAATCTCATAACGCAGTAATCCTAGTAATAACAATCCTTTTCTAGTGTATTACATGCAAAGTGATAAGTTAGGTATCTCTAAATCCTTGGTCCGGCATCTAGAGAATTTCACCCCGCACCTTGGTCCGGCTACGTGTGTATAATTTACTAACCCTTACCTTTACCTCATATTAGACATCATAATCGATGTTTGGCTTAGTTATTACTTCGCACCAATCAACACTAGCCTATTAGATAGTATCACACTAAATCTATGTTGATAATTCTTTTCTTGTTATTTACCTCCTTGGTCCGGCAAGTAGCAACAAGGCGAGTTCTAACGTTGGCCACCGTTAAAAAGACTTCTAAACGAAAGAATTATCAATACATGCAACACACTATTCAAGAATTGCTTATTTACTATTCATACTTTGTTAATCGATCATGGTTCCCACAACCCTAGTTGTGGATTTAGTTACTCAAATTGGCAAGAACACAATTCATAATTGTACATGAAGAAATCATGAACTTACGTAAAGAGAATGATAAACCCAGAAATTTAACTTGAATTGCAAAGCCAAAATCTTCAAAACGAACTTGGGAAATCAATAATTGCTAGAGCTGCAAATTAATCTCCAAAGTTACAAATTAAAACTAGAATAATAGTGTCTAACCCCCAAAAACGAGGTTTACATGTCCTATTTATAGAAAACAAATCGTAAATAAAAAAGGAAACAAATTAAGGAAAGTTTTGTTCAGGTACGCATCTTCAATCCACGAGACTGACTTACGGACCGTCAATGGATCTACGGTCCGTAAGTCCCTTCCGTCAATCAGGACTTAGAAAATATTTCAGCTTCCAAAAATCAGCTTCTCTGAAGCAGACAACGGACCAGCAGTACGGACCGTAGATCGATCTACGGTCCGTCAATCGCCTCCGTAGCTCCATACTTAGAATCTTCAAAAATCAGGTACAGGAACCCTCGCAGTATCACTCTACGGATCAACAGTACGGTCCGTAGATCAATCTACGGACCGTCAATGGACACCGTGGTTCCACACTTAGTCAGATTTCCCTGATTTGTCCTCAATACCATGCCTGCTGATCTATGGTCATAACCTACGGATCGTGAATGGACCAACGGTCCATAGATCACCTCCGTGGATGCCCTTTTTCTGCATTTCCTTTACCTGTCTCTAAACTTCCACGCCTGAACACCTTTCCTGCAAAACATGATAAAAACACATAAAAACCAATATAAAAAGGCCCTAGACACACACAACTTGTAAGTGAAATATATTAGAAATACCCTAAACTCACGGTATATCATACCTCCATTCATACCAGCAAGACTAGTTCGTGACGTGGCATTCTCTCTCACAGCCAATGTGGCATCTAGTTTAAGGAAACCACCACTAGGGGGTAGATTAGAACTAAAATAGGACATGGTATAACTCTTCTATTCTAATGGACAATTTATTGGGCTACCCCACAATGATCCCCAAATCCACCTTAGGAACTTTATAGTGATTACTGATACATACATCCCAAATGGAGTCTCATCGGACTATGTGAGGCTGACGTTGTTTCCATATTCGTTGTTAGGAGCCTCCTGACAGTGGTTAGACCTTGAGCCACCAAAATACATCACTACATATGATTATCTAACAAAGAAGTTCTTGAGTCGATTCTTTCCTTCCAAGAAAATCGCACAGTTGAACAGTGAGATCTTAAGATTTAAGCAAAACCATAGGGAGGATATATACCAAGCATACACTCATTTTAAACAAATGTCAAATGCTTTCCCGCACCACATGCAAACTAATTAGGTACTTGCTCACACGTTCTTTGAGGGTTTAGATTATAATGCACGTGTATTTCTTACTAGTGCAGCAGGTGGACAAGCCCTAGAAAAAACCTATGAAGAGTTATTCGAATTACTCGATTGATTCTCAGAAGGAAACCCAGGGTATGAGGGGGAAATTCCTCAAACCATAACCTAAGGGGCAACATGAATCTTAGATATAGATCAAGCCACCGCCATAAATGCCAAACTGGATGCGATACAACATAATATAACCAAGCATTTCAAAAAAATTTCCAAAAACCAAGAACCGGTTAACATGGTACAACAGGCAGGAAATTGGTGTGGGGTATGTGGTAGTAGAGCTCATGAAACCGAACAATGTGAAGAAATCCCAGATTTTGCGAACTATGTGGGTAATGCGCAAAGAGGTGGAGGTCAGAAAAACTATTGTAATACATATAACTCTAGTTGGAAGAACCATCATAATTTCTCATGGGGTGGGAACCAAAAACAAGTGCAAGGGGCTAACCAATAATGTTCTCAAGGGGCTAGACAACAATACCAAAATCCAAACCAAGGCTCCAATCCTAGTGCATCAAAGGGGGGATGAATAATTAGGAGTTACTCCTAAAGCTCTTGGTTGAACTAGGGACAAAGATAAATGCTAGGATAGATAAGCAGGATGAGAACATCTGAAACATCCAAGTGTCCCGAACGAGTTTAGAGAAACAAGTTGCGGAAGTAGCTAATTCTCTAAACTTGCATCCCTAAGGTGGGCTTCCCGGTGATACTGAACCTAACCCTAAGAAACTGAATGCGGTAAGTACTAGAAGTGGGTTACAACTAGAGGAACTAGCTCCATATAATAGAGATGCTGAGGCAGGTAATAAAGAAAAGAAAGTGGAAGAGGTAGTATATAACTCCAATGTTGAGACGCCCATTCCTCAAAAGAAACTACCCCCTCTGTTTCCACAAAGGCTCAGAAAGCAGAATGAAGAAAAATGCTTTGGTAAGTTTCTCTCTCTCCTTAAACAAGTTCACATTAACCTGCCTTTGGTTGACATTTTGCAAGGTATCCCGAAGTATACTAAATACGTGAATGAGATAGTGGCTAACAAGAGGAGGCTCATGAAGTATAAAACTATAGCACTTATTTAGGAGTTCAGCTCTAGAATTCAAAATAGACTACCCAAAAAGTTAAAAGATTCAGGTAGTTTTACTATGTAGATTACTATTGGGCAAACTATTCATGCCCAGGGGTTGTGTTATTTGAGTGCTAATATTAATCTTATGCCCTTATGATTGTATAGAAAACTTGGGTTGGGTAGTCCAAAAAGAACAACTGTCTATCTTAAACTCGATGATAGGTCCATTGCTAGGCTAGAGGGGTTAGTAGAGGGTGTGTTAGTACAAGTAGGTTCTTTGATTTTTCCTGTGGATTTTATGGTCTTAGACTTTGAACCCGATTATAAAGTGTCATTCAATTTAGGACATCCGTTCTTGGCCACGGGGAGGGGATTGATTGATGTACCAGCAGGGCAATTTACTATGAGTGCTCATGATAATGTTGAAGTGTTTGATGTCTACCACGCCTTAAAATTGCCTTCTATCTATGAAGAGTTGTCTTCTATTACAGTTGTAGATTACATAGTAGAATCGCATTTAGTTGTGCCTGAAGATCCCTTAGAAAGAGTGTTAGTGGGCCATAAGGTAAATGAAGATACTGAAGCTCAAGAGATAAAGACATGTTTGAATCTAGCATTCGTGGATAGTCACAAGCGTAGAGTCGAGCCATTAGATCATGAGTTAGGGCCTCCACCCAAACCCTCAATCGAATAAGCTCCTAAGTTGGAATTGAAAACTCTGCCTTCTCACCTAAGGTATGTGTATTTGGGTACTAACGAAACTTTACCTGTAATACTTTCTACAGATTTGTCTGAAATACAGGTTGATGCAACATTGAAGGTCTTAAAGCGGAGAAATAAAGCTATTGGATGGAAGATGGCTGATATTCATGGGATAAGTCCAGCATTATGTATGCACATAATCTACATGGAATACGATCACAAACCAAGTGCACAATATCGATGTAGGCTAAATCCTTTGATAAAAGAAGTGGTGAGGAAAAATAAAGTGGCTAGATGTTGGAATTGTTTACCCGATCTCTAATAGTAAGTGGGTAAGTCCTATGCAGTGTGTTCCCAAGAAAGGAGGTATAACAGTGGTAAGGAACGAGAAAAATGAGTTGATTCCTACTAGAACAGTGACCAGATGGAGAATTTGTATGGATTACCAAAAACTAAATAACACCACCTAGAAAGATCACTACCTGGTTCCCTTCATTGATCAGAAGCTTGACCGACTAGAAGGGAAGGAGTACTATTGTTTCTTAGATGGGTATTTCGGAAACAACTAGATTTTTATTGCACCCGAGGATCACGAAAAGACTACCTTCACTTGTCCTTATGTTATCTATGCTTTCAAACACATGCCATTCGGACTTTGAAATGCACCACCGATGTTTCAAAGGTGTATGATGACCATTTTTCATGATACGGTGGAAGACTTTGTAGAGGTGTTCATGGAGGATTTCTCCGTCTTCGGGAAGTCTTTTAAGTTATGTCTCCGAAATCTTGATAAAGTAATTTCTAGGTGTGAGGACACTATCTTAGTGATAAATTGGGAAAAGTGACATTTTTGGGTTAGAGATGGGATAGTGTTGGGTCATAAGGTGTCGAAGTCGGCATTAGAGGTTGACAAAGCCAAGGTAGAAGTTATTGAAAAATTGCCCCCTCCTATTTCTGTAAAAGGGGTACGAAGTTTCCTTGGTCATGAAGGTTTTTAAGAGAGATTCATCAAGGATTTACCCAAGATTGAAAGACCTATGTGCAGTCTTTTGGAGAAGGAGGTGAAATTTGATTTTGATGAGATGTGGTTGAAAGCTTTTTAGATAGTAAAGAGGAACTTGATTAAGGCTCCTATCTTAATTGCTCCTAATTGGGAATTACCATTTGAACTCATATGTCATGCAAGTGACACAACAGTGGCTGAAGTGTTGGGACAAAGAAAAGATAAGGTGTTCCACTCGATCTATTATGCAAGAAAGACCCTGGATTCTGCACAAGCTAATTACACAGTGACTAAGAAGGATATTCTAGCTTTAGTGTTCGCCTTCAATAAGTTCAAATCGTATTTGGTAGGTACTAAGGTGATTGTTTTTAGTTACCATGCAGCTATTAGGTACCTATTAAACAAGAAGGATGCTAAACCAAGAGTGATTCGGTGGTGAGAATATGCATTCCGGAGTATGAAGTTTGAAAAGTGCTAGAAAGTTGTCATACTAACCCATATGGAGGACACCATGGAGGAGAGCCTGCGACGCATAAGGTACTACCATTTAGTTTCTTTTGGCCCTCGTTATTTAAAGATTTTGTTGCTTTTGTGAAGGGTTGTGATAAATTCCAAAGGTTGGTTACTATTTCAAAAAGACATGAAATGCCGCTAAGTAACATTCTGGAGGTGGAAATATTTGATGTGTGGGTATTGAATTTACGGGTCCCTTCCCGCCATCTAGTGGACACCAATACATCCTTGTGGTTATTGATCATGTGAGTAAATGAGTTGAGGCTGTTGTTGTTCCTTCGAATGATTAAAGGGTTGTGATCAAGTTCATCAAGAATCATATTTTCACTCCCTTTGGCACTCCAAGCGAAATCATAAGTGATGGAGGTAATCATTTCATTAACCATCTAGTGAAAAATCTTCTTGCTAAGTATGGTATTCGTCATAAGGTTGCTACAACTTACCATCCTCAAGCGAGTGAGTGGAAGTTTCGAATAGAGATGTGAAGCAAATTTTGAAGAAAATGGTGATTGCACAAATAAAGGATTAGTCTTAGAAGTTAGATAATGCGTTGTGGGAATATAGGACTACTTATAAGACACTCATAGGGACTTCTCCCTATCACATAATGTTTGGCCAGTCATGTCATCTCCCGGCGGAATTAGAAGACCAAGCTTATTGGGCAATTAAGAGGTTAAATCTTTACCCCGAGCTAGCTGATAGGAAGAGAGTGAATCAACTACATGAACTTGTGGAGTTTAGGATCCATGCATATGAGAATGCCAAGCTCTATAAAGAAAAGACAAAAAGGTGGCATGAAAGCGCATAGTTCCTCGTACTTTCACTCTGGGAGAAAATGTACTACTCTTTAACTCTAGATTGAGGTTATTCCCCAGAAAACTAAGGTCTAAATGGAGTGGTCCTTTCGAAGTGGTGAGAATGACACAACATGAGGCTGTTGAACTTAAAGGTGAAACTGGCCCTACGTTCTTGGTAAATGGGCAAAGGGTGAAACACTACTTTGGTGTAAATTTAGATCCTGATCAGGAGGCTCTCGAGCTAAATGATGAATGATGCAAGCTGAGTCATGCCGCGGAATTAAATCAAGTGTTACACGGGAGGTAACCCGTGAACAATATGTATTAGATAAGTAGTTTGTTTTCAATTTTGCAATATGTGGTTTAGCATAGTTTCAATTCTTAGAATCTAGGAAGTATTTTTATTTATTAGTTTTAGCTAGATAGGAGTTTCATTATTTGTAACTTAGTTTTTACTAGTGAAAAAGTTAAAAAATAAATAAAAATTGGGCGTACTTATTGGCGCGCCGCGCTAGGAAGTAAACTTCAGAGAAGTTGTCATGGCACATTGTACGGGGCACCTTGCCAGGAGTGCAATTTCAAAGCGCCTTCAGTGGCGCAGCACTAGCGCATCACACCTCCATCACACCCCAATCTAGTTTTCTCCAAAATCCGGGTTTTGACCAGGTCCAACCCGACCTAATCCCTCTTAAATCCCCATATCGTTTATTCATTCCCCCCACTCCTAAAATTCAACAGCCCCAACCCCTAAACTCTCTCAACTATTCTTCTTCTTCTTCCCTTCCTCTCTAAATTCCTCTATTAAAACCCCACTAAACCTTAAAACTTCCAACTTCCTAAACCCTCCTTCTTCCCCAATCTCCCTATAAAAAACCAACAATCCATCATCCTTCTTTTCCTTCCCTTAAGTATTAATCTTCCAACTCTTTCTTACTACTCTCTTCTCTCTCTAAACCAATTTTTTTTCTTCCCCATTCTCCAACCCACACTGCCACCCTACCCCACCTTTCTTCCCTTCTATATTTTTTCTTTTCTCCATTTTTTAGTCGAAGTAGGTACTAATAGCACCCAAAATAAAGAATGTTGCAAAGGGAGAGTGTTAGAAGTGGAATAGGAAAGGTGAATCTTTCGGGTCTTCCAATTGTCGAGAACTAGTTCAGAAATACGGGAAGAATCTTGTGGAAAGATATGGGCAGGAGTGGTTTAAATGCAAAAAAGAAACTAAGTACATGGGGGATGAGTATGTAAATGAGGTATGATTGCATTTCCAATTTCCCATAATTTACAATACTGTGAATACTGTGGAGCTACGGTTTATATTTGAAAATCTGGGGGATTATAACTTTTCGTTGGTTCGGAAGTACTATGCCAACTGGCTCACTGAGACTAGGTCTAATAAATCTGTGCCAAATAGGGGTAGGATGTGAAGTTTACTGCGTAAACACTGAATGAGTTGTTAGGTAACCCGAATTGTGATACTGGCGATCTTGATAAGTTAAAAGATGAACCCCCTTATAGAGATATACGTCATATATTGTATGGGGTGGAATTGACTGCTAGGTGGGATAAGAGCAAGGATACTGGGAGCCATTCTACCCTCCATTTTGCTAATTTTAATCAAGTTGCGTGTGTGTGGTTGAAAATTGTATGTAGTGTATTGTTGCCAACCAAACATCTTTCGGATTTGACGCAGGATAGGGTAGTGCTGGTGTATATTTTGATGAAAGGTATGCCCATTAATGTTGGGGAACTTTTGAGACAAAAAATGATGAAGTTCAGAAACAATCTGAGGTTGAGATTTTGGTATGGGGGGATGATAACCCATTTTCTGAGGGATGAGGAAATTGAGGAAGAAGCGATTGACCTGACTATTACTTTCCACCCCGACTTAACTGGTAAAATAGTAGATGTGACTCGGACCAAGGCATTAGACACATCCCATGGACCTGTCTTGTCAGCCCAAGAGCGACAGGCTCGAGATGACAACATGATGGCTAGGATGCTTGGTATGGAAGAATTGCAGCTTAAGATTGGGGGCTGCCCGGTCATAGATTAGGAGATGGAGACCCTGGTGAATCGCTACCCATTGACGGACAGTGCACCTTTTCTATGCAGGACTGGTCCTTCTTTTTAGGAGCCTCTAGAAGATGATGAGGCCACAATGGATGAAGAAAGGGATGAGGAGGATGATGCTGATGCTGTAAATGATGAGGATAATTCCTTAATGGTTTTTTATGGTTGTCGTGCAGAAGACGAGGCCTAGAGGCCTGAGGGAGTATTCATATCTCTATACTTTATTTTAATTGTACACTGGGGATAGTGCTAATTTTTTAGTGTGGGGTGGGTATTATATCTCTGTTGTATATATCTTTAAAATGCTTTATCGAATCTAGATTTAGTTTAGTTTAGTTTTATGTCAAATTTTTTATTTTGGGTTCTTCAACATTTGTTTACAGTATTTTTTCTGAGGATAGTCCCTTTGAACCGAATAGGATTAGTTTAGTACTTTATTGAGTCATAGAGTCGTTGTAGGAGTGACAGTTGCCGATAATGGATGGATGACGACCATCTTAAGGGAAAATTAGGCATATAGAGGAGTATAATTTAAAAATAGACCTTGGTATTTTGAAACTATGTCCGAAAAAGTTAGCCAGACGTCATGGGTAGTCATAATTGGAAAGATGCAAAAGAATGATAACCTTGAAACAAGCATGTTTTCTCTGTTTTGGATCTAAATAAAAATAAATGGGCTTAATTGTGTAGTAGTACCGTAATGCTAGTTGTATGACTATGCTATTTGATAAATCCTTATGTGTGTTGTGATGCCATGTTTGGTGAATTATTGTTAGTTCTTTCTTTAATTGATATCTAGAACTTTTCTGGTGTGTGTGAATGAGTAGCTTGTATGACTTAGGAAATGTGATTGAGCCGTTTCTTTGAAAAAGCCAATTCTTGACTCTAATTGTATGCTGATGAGTAGAGGTCACCCCATCTTCTTCCATCGATATCTGGTGTGTAGAGGCCAAGTTCACACAACAGGAGGTTGACAGGAGAAGAGAAACCCCAACAGATACTTCTCCAGAGGTCGATGTTGACTCATTCCCGGTAGAGGGACCCTCATCTACTTTGGCTTCGGAGCCTTCAGGTATACCCGCTCCTTCTTCTCCTTTACATACTCCAGGTACATCATTTTCCTCCCAGCCTGCTAGGATCACTCAGGCCATGATCCTGAAGATGGGGCAGTTGGCTTATTCAGCTGATGTGAGAGCTACCCGACTGGAGAGGTCCATTCCATGGATGATCAACAGGGCCATACTAGCAGCACTTACCCCACTTTAGACTGATGTTGATGCCCTGACAGTGAGAGTCATTGCTTGCGAGAGCAGGCAGGGGAAAGCCTTTGAGGTGGCAACTTTAAAAGCTGAGATTGCGAGTTTGAAGAAGGACACCTTAAGTATACTAACTTCACTTCACTAATAGAAAGGGCAGATGATGAGGATGCTCCTAAGGCCACTAGAGATGTGCAGGGGGATGGCGCAACACATGTAGAGTCGGATGCAGAGACCGATGAGGAGTTGATATCAATGGATGCTGAGGAAACACAGGAGAGCATAGATGAGGGCATATGCAGAGACTTACCAGATCTTATAGAGACGGTTGTGCAGCCGGTGATCCAGACATTGCCGACTAAGACGTCCATAGAAGCTCCTAGCGGATCTGGCACTGCTATTCAGTCTGAGACTACTCCGTGCACTGATGCCCATATAAAGACTACTCCATCATCCACTAAAACCCCGACAGAGAGAGACTGGATAGACAACACCTTTTTTTACCCCCTCTCTATCTTATTATATATTTTTTTTACTTTTGATACTTTTATTTGCATTTGAGGACAAATTACTTATATTTGTGGTGGGGTGAGGCGCACACCTTTTGTGCTGATAGTTGTATTTTGTGTATATATTTGGGTTGTTATGTTTTAAATTGTGTTAAATACTGCTTTTCTGTGGATGTTTGAGCTTATGGCTCTTCTTATTTTTAATTGCAAAATGATTTTGACCCTTCCAAAAAATTTTGAATTTGTCGCACATTTTAGCCACCCCTCGTGAGTTGAATGTGGTTGTTCTTCTGTGAAAATTTGAGTCTCAGTTTCGATCAATATCAATGACTGAAATAGTGCTTACAATCAAACGAACATGAATGTACGGCTACGATGAGGCCAATATGTGAACTCTTTGCATCTCGTTGTGATTAGCCATTTATCAAATTGATTATCGTGTCATGACTATTGCACACTAGCGAAAGTGTGTAATCTTGTTTGACTTAAGTGTCGATGCCTTGTGTGATGAGCTTACTTTGAACCATGTATGAATAAACCTAGAATTTGCCCCGTTAGTCTGATTGATTTAGAACGGTGTGCTCTTGAAATGATCTTAGGCAACTTTAAAGAGTGTTAGCCAAATTTGACATATACCTCTTTTGTTGCCTACCCCTGAGCGTGTGAAACTCTCTTGAATTCCCTTTGAGCCTTACCTTTCTTTGGAAGAACCTTGATGAACCCTAGACCTTACTTGACCCACTACCTATAATGCTCTTGATTTGTGGTTTAGTGAATAGCCAACTTAGGCAAAAGCCTAAGTTGGGGGTGCGGTGAAAAGAAAAAGGAGAAATTAAGAAGTGCAAGAAAAGTCCCCCTTAAACCCTGGTGTTGTAAAACAATGGAAACCCTTCGAAAAGAAAATATTTGTGGAATAAAGTACCAAAGAAATTGGGTTTCCAAGCAATCCATGGAGGTGAATAAAAATATGACTTAGAAGCACTAGAAAAAGAAGGGAATGCCTTGAGAACACCACATCTCGCGAGGATGAAAAGTCACTGAGCCTAAATGACCATACCTTTGCACTCATCCCCATTACAAGCCTTAGAAGGACCTTTTTGATCTTGAGTGAGCCGAACCGAAGATCAATTGCAAAATAAGGGCAAGCCTATGGGTGAAAACATGCATTGTGTTCCTCTTTTTGAGTGTGAGCGTTGCATCTGATTCCTGATCTTGAATTGATTAACCTCTGTGTGTGAATATGGAATCATTCTTTATGTGAGGGCATTTAGATACTGTTTGTTGAGCTTGAACTTGCACAAGTAGCAAGTATTGCGAGCATAAGAATCTTTGGTAATAGTGTGTCACAACTTGAATCTTTGAGTACACAATTGATTCCTGCATAAGTAAATTGAGTCTTTTTGTGTGCATTGATGATTAAGTCTTGTGTTGCACTGTTTGAGACATCCTATTTGAACTGCTGAACTTGAGTTTTACTTGAGGACAATCAAAAGTTTAAGTTGGGGTGTTGGTAAGTCCACAAATTGGACTTATTTAGGGCTTTATTTTGATAGAAATAGTGTTCTCAAATGTTTTTTTGTCTCAATATCTGATGAAAACTCTTAAGTTTCAGGTATTTGGAGTTTTAGGGGAAGCATTGACACTTAGGTGAAAAAAGGAACAAAAAAGGCAGAAAAGAACGAAGAAGCTGAAGCTTGAGCATCACCAAGCACAGTTGGCGATTCACCAAAGGGATGCACTGCGCCCTTTGTTCCAGTACACGAACCACTGAAGGAGCAGGATCAAAAAGGCAATGAAAGGAGCAGTCGGTGTTTTACCGAATAATTCCGCGAAGTAGTACTATGTCGCCTAATGGCACAGAGCACAACGATGCTAAAGTCTAGTGTAAGACGGCGATGAATTACACCAAAGGGCGAATCGCCGAGTTAATCGGCGATTCCGACTAACCTCGCCGAAAGATCTGCCAGCACTATTTTTTGAAGTCTATAAATACTAAACTTGTTATTAATTTTTTGGAGAGTCGAACATTTTATTTTAATTTTCACAATAGAATAGTACTTTTTTGGATATTTTCTCTCAAGTTTGTAGAGGGTTTTTTTGGGAGACCTAAAGAAAGAAGGATTTCAGCTTCCCCAAGTTGGAAGTGGGTCTTCTCCATTCTTTTTCTATGCTTAAATCAAGGTTTAATTCCTTATACCCATTTGATTTTAGTATTATTTTAGGTGTATTTTGTTATTTCTTGATGTGTGGCTAAAACCCCCATTCTTGGGGTGTGATTTAGCAAATATGTTTTGATATTATCGTTGGATCTTGCTTTCTCATAGGTTAGATGTATTTTAATGGTGATTTCACCTAGTGGTTGTGGTTTAATTTAATGGGTCAGTAGTTGCAAATAAAAAATCACCCATGTGTTTTCGGCTTGCCCGAGAGGGAGGTCGCAAAACCAAGACCACTAGACTAATGGCCTAAGGAGTGGGTCGACATGTGGTTCAGGTTGAGAGGGTGAGCCCTAGTCCCATATCCTTACACTCAGCTCGAGAGAGTGAGTGGGGTAAGGCGTAGGCTGGCCTTCATGTGGAAATAGGTGTCCGAGAGGAACACATTTGAAACGGGGTAAATTGCCCGAGAGGGAACTTATTTCCATCTAAAGCTTAGCCTACTCACTATTATCTTGCAAATTTCCTTTCGAAAGCATGTACCCAACGATTTATCTCAACTTGTATTGTGGTCACACCCAAAAACTTGTCCCCATACTTGATTTTCTTGTTATTTTTGATGTTTTTACTACTTCTGACAAAACCCCCATTTGATATTTGACACCTTTGTGTCACCCCTTTTAATTTACAATGTTTTTAATCATTAATGTCTTTAGCTACGACTAGTTAGAAATAAATGTTATTTTTATATTAATTCTCAAAATCACTCCCTTGGGAAATGATCCTAACCCTTGGTTGGGTTACTATATTATCGACGATCGTAGACACTCATACCGTAGATTAGTGTCGTTGGTCACGATAAGCATCATTTGCCAACCATTGAAATTACCCCTAGTAAAGCCCCATTGAGCCTTTAGCCTTGTTTTTTGATAAGCCGCATGATAAGCCGAAAGTCGTTTGCTTGATACCAAAGTCTTTTGATCCTAGTGAAATCCTTAATGCACTAAGTTTAGAAGAAGGGTTAAAAATGTTGGTTGATATGAGAAAGGGTGAAATGCTAAATTGTGTGGAAAAGAAAAGAATAAGTAAAACTCTGTTTTGGCCCTAGTCCTTAGTGACAATGTGTACCTCAACTCAATTGAGGGTGGCTATTTCAGAAATATGCTTTAATCATTGGCCCTAGTCCTACCAAGGATATTGTGCACCTCACTAGGAACTTAAAGCCTAGAGTTAAGGGTGGCTAGTGAAAAGGAATATACAAAAAAATATGAAAAAATAAAAATAAAAGAGAGAATAAAAGGGCAAAGATGGAGCAACAAAAAGGGTAAAATATTCATGAAGTGTGTGCCAAGGAGAAAGGAAAAAAGCTAAGTAGGATGTTTGTTGGCAAAGCAATGACATGTGCATTAGGGAGGTGTAGTCACTAAAAGGAGTCCTAAATATTCCCTACCTTACCCTTAGACGACATTACAATAAAATAGAAGTCCACTTGATTCCTTGAGAAATATAATGTGAAAGTGAAAATACACTATGGGAAAGCTTATGGCATGTTGAGAGAAGTAAGAACTTCATTTGTGAGGGTGCGTGCATTGTTTGAAAAAAATAAGTCTTATTCATAATATGATAACTTGAGTGAAAGGCTAAACTAAACACAAATGAGTGAGGGCATTCATGGCATATGTTAGTATTGTCTAATTGGTGTGTTCGTATGAGTTTGCGTTAGCCTCGAAAAATAGTAAAAGAGTCATTCTTTGAGCATATGTGTTGTAAATTGGTGTATAAATGTTGAAATATTGCATCCATTGTAAACTACAACATCATGATTAAAAAATTTTGGTTGATTTTAAGGTGGGTTGATAAGTCCAAGAGATATGAAAAAGAGTTGATAGTCCAAAGATTGTTTGAGGAGAAACAAAGGTCTAAGTGTGCGGTGGTGCTCTTAGGCGTACTTATATGCCCAAGTTGTCAATAGTTACCCATGAATTTGATTGAATTAATGAGTAATATTGAGTCTATTAGATTGATGTTGTTAAACCTGTGATGATTATGCACTAAATCATATGATTAGTTGTTTCAGGAACTCTTGAGGGAATTGAAATTGATACGGAGAAAGAGGGAACAAAGAAACACGAAAATCAATTGAGGAAGGAATCACTAGTGGCTGGCGCACTAGTTGGCGCAACGTACTACTGATGAAACTACAAAAAAGGCTACATGGGGCTCTTAGAGGTGCGACACACCAGGCCTTGGAATTTAGAGAAGGTTGACTGGAACTCTGAGAGAGGTGACGCGCCACAAACCAAATTTCAGAAGCCAGTGCCTGGCGCACTGGCAGGCGTGACACCCTCCCTTATTCCAACTTTTTTAGCGAGAATCTTATTAATTAAGAATCTTTGTTGGTTTAGAATTCGATGCTATTTTTTCTAATTTCTATAAATAGACCCTTAGGGCTTTATTGTAGGGAGTTCGGCATTATTTTGGTGTGCTAGAGCAAGTTTCATTGTTTGTAATAGGTTTCAATCTTCTAACTCTTTTATTTTCTATAAATCGCATGAACGATTGTATTTTGTGGTTTTCTAATAGTATGAGTGGCTAAATGCCCTTGTTCTGGGCTGTAGCTACGAATCGAATGTTGAATACTTGAGGTCTATGAATTAATTTTTGGTTGTCATTACAAGTTACTTCTATATTCTTATTTTAATATTTTCTGCTTCATCACCATAACATAAATCTATTGTCTATTCTTAAAAACGAGAAAGGAGAGGGTCGATAGACTAGAGAATATAGAGAGCTCGATTATCCATTAAGTTGAGGTGAATTGTGTTTAGGATTGATGCACAGACGAACAACTTGCTTGATTACGAAATAGAATGAAATATAAATGCTCGCCAGTTACGCTTGTTTATCCCCGCTCAATGATGTAGTTAGAAAGCTAACTAGAGTAGGCGACTAAAGGTCGAGAGATCTGACTCAGACAATTAACCCTGTAAACCAGTAACTTGACAACTAAAATTAGTTGCATTTTACTCGCTTAAACACCATCTTAATGTCGTTCGCAATTCGTTACTTTTAATTTACTACATAATTAGGAATAGTAGTTAAACAATCATCACCATTTCTTTAAATGGTTACTTTTATTTTATTTGCAGAATTGAGTGCTACATATATATTGAACATAAGTTCCTTGGGAACGATAACTTGTTTGTTTAAGAATCTATATTACTTGTTTAAGAATCTATATTGTATTAATGAATCAACTATGGTATGAAGATGAAATTGCAGAATTTAACTTAAGTGATTTAGAAATTCAATATTCCGATTAATGATAAATCAAGAATACTTAGAATATTGGCAACAAACTATAATAGATATTACTTTATTAAGTAATTTAATTAAAGAAAACATAGAAGCATTTCAACAAACCCACGACATACAATACATAGAATATATATTAGAAAACATAAAAGAAATTATAAGGTTAATACCCCTAGAAAAGATGTATTATGAAAAAATTAATTCATAATATATTTATGAATCGGGACTCCCCCAAGTTGGTATCAGAGCTAAGTAATAAAAAAGGAGAATAAAAATGGATAATAAAGAGAATCATAGATACGAATTAATAAGAACAGTAATAACAAAACGACAAGAGTTAAAAAATAAGCAAGAAAGACTACAATACAACATATATGCCGGAGTATGTCAAAAGTCTCTACTAGCACAAAGAAAAGTAATATTTAAATTACAATTAGATATACAAAAAATAAAGTATAAATTAAAACATAATTTAAAATGAATAAGGAAGAATTTGCTATAGAAGAAAAAACCTATGAAAATCCGGAAGGATTAAAAATAAAAATAATATTTTCAAACTTAGGAAGAAGGTATAAAAAAAATAGGTGAAAATCTATATCTAATGATAGAAAATGACACAGTAAGATTAGAAGATAGTCTAACTGCAATGGTACGAATAACTAGAGAAAATGAAGAAATAGATACAATAAAACAGCAAACAAAATTAGAAATACAGCAGATCGAAGAAATAAAAAATGATAAAATAATTGCCTTAGAAAAGGAACTAACTATGCTTAAAGAGTTATATGCTGCTAAACAAAAAGAAAAAGAAATAGAAACGAACTTAAAAATGGAGATAGAAAAATTTAAGGAACAACTAACTAAAGAAACCCCAGATATAGGAATTGATAATGTTGATATAGATGAAAACTGCTCAGAACAAGGTTCAGATATAAGTGAGACATATACAGAAATAATAGAAAAAATAGACGAAACCGAAACAATTAACAATAAGATAGAAATAAATACGGAAGAAATTAAAAATGAAGCAAGTACGAGTACACCATAAGTAAAAAATCCAAAAACACTAAGACCTAATTATTATACAATTAGTTATGAAGATTCTGACAGATACGATAGTTTATGGAATAAGAGACTAAACAAAAAATGGACACCATCAACAACATCTCGCAATAACGGATTTTTAGATCTAGATTGTGTAACGGATATAAATAAAACAATACAATTATGGGTAGGATATATATCAAAACAACTAATAGATAATAAAATTGGAATGTCAGAGGTACCAGGATATATAGAAAGAACACTTTTAGGAACGGTAAAATTATGGTTACAAAATTTAGCAGAAGAAAGCATAAAAACATTAAGAAATAATAAGAAAATAGACGGAGATAGTGCGACTACACCAATCGATATATTAAATAAATATGAAATAGCAATAAGAAATGAATTCAGTAGTACAACTACAGAAGTAGAAGAACAAAATAAAGAAAAACAGTTACATAGGAATTTAATGCTAAAATTAGCTATATGTAATATGTGCTACATAGACGAATATACATGTGTATTTAGAGAATATTATTATAAAGGAACATATAATGCAGAAGAATCAAAAGAAATAAGAAAATTATATTTTACAAAATTACCAGAACCATTTAGTTCTAAAATAATAAAAGATTGGAACGAAGCAGGATTACAAGATACACTTGGAGCAAGAATGAGATATCTACAAAAATGGTATTCAGCAATATGTGAAAAATATAGAGAAGACATAAAAATGGAAAAAACAATAATTAAAAACCTAGCATGTTGTAAAGATAAGATAGCACCTCAATTCGGATGCAATGATAATTATTATAAAAAGAAATATAGAAAACCAGGGAAATATAAAAAATATAAATCCCAATACAGGTATAAAAGACCAAGAAGAAGGTATTACATAAAAAATACTAAAGCAAAAAGACCTTTTAAACCAAAGAAAAAAATAACGGAATGTACATGTTATAATTGTGGAAAACTAGGACACTTTGCTAAAGATTGTAAATTACCCAAAAATTCAAAGAAAAAACAAATATCTGAAATAATAATTAATGATGAAACTTATACACAAATAGATTATATAGATTATGAACCAGATAGTGAAGACAATATATATGAATTTGAATCGTTTGAGAACGAAATATCTGAAAATGAAATAGAAGAAAATAATGACTGAAAAAGACGTACAAATGATAAATAAAGAAGAATATACAACTGAAGAATCTACGGAACAGAAAGTAATATTTGATATCAATATATTTGAACAAATAAAAGGAAAAGAATTAGATCTCAGTGTAGAAAAAATATTTAAGATACCATTAATAAGAAATATATTTAAAAGACAAAAAGAGGAATACTATGTAGTGAGCCAAAAGGAACACATAATAGATTGTAAATATACCAAAGGAAAAGCAAGAATACCTATAATAAATAAAAGGATAATAAATAAAGAAATACAAGAAATTAAAGCTAAAGAACCAATAAAATACGTGCACTTAGGTGGAATAGAGATATTAATAAAAGCTTGTTTTAGAGAAGGAATAGATACACCAATAGAAATATATTTGGCAGATGACAGAATAGTAGAACCAATAGAAAGAAGTATAATAAGCGCAGTAAAAGGAAATTTAATCTACCAAAAATTTAAGTTTATAATAAGTGCTAATTATTCAGTAGCAATAATTGATAGAAATATAGATAAATCATTAGTATTATATTGGAAAATGTCAGGAATAGAGTTAGCCCCAGGAAGTAAAATATTTACAGCCCGCTGTAAAATTCTATATGTATTAACAACAAAACATAAGATAACAGCAAAAAATAAGATAAATAAAATAAAAATAGAGAATCCTTTTGAACAAATTGTTACAGTAATAGATAATAATGATTATAGTTACAAAGAAATAGATATAGAAGAGGATCTAGAAATAGTGAGTGATAGGATAAGTACATCAAAAAGAATAAAAAACATAGATAAAAATATTGATACGTCCCAACCCTTAAGAAAATCAGTAGAATATCAAAGAATAAAAGAAATTGAACCATATCACTACTATATAACTGGAATAATAGAACAAAGAAAACATATCATCATAATAAATACCGGACAAGAAGAAAATTATATACCAAGAGAATTAGTATTGGAAGAAGAAATAACCTCTAAAGAACAAGTATGCCCAGAATTACCAAAAGAATTGTTACATATAGAAGAAACAACTCAAAAAGAAATAATCATAGGAGGTATAATAATATTAATAGACTTTAAAATATACCAAGAAGATAATATAATATTAGGAATAAAATGGTTAGAAGAAATGAAACCATATAATTTAGAAAATACACAATTAACAATAACTTATAAAATAAAAAGATCATAGTAAAAAGAGCATTATGAAAATTTATATACTTGCAAAAATAATAGTAGAAAATTACTACAACAGATATTATACTCCAATGATAGATACAGGAGCAGAAGCAAACATGTGTAAACATAATTGTCTACCAGATGAAAAATGGGAAAAACTAAAAACACCTATAGTAGTCACAAGATTTAATAATGAAGGAAGTATGATAACATATAAAGCAAAAAATATAAAATTACAAATATGGGATAAAATATTAACTATAGAAGATATATATAGTTATGAATTTATAAATAAAGATATGCTTTTAGGAATGCCATTTCTAGAAAAACTATATCCCCATGTAATAACAAAAACACATTGGTGGTTTACCACACCATGTAAGCAAAAGATAGGAGCAAAAAGAGTAAGTAATAAAAACAGAAAACCTACACCATGGATTAAAGGAAGTGAGAAAATCACTCAAAAACTAGAAAATGTTAAAGAAAATACTCACAATATAGAATTAATAATATTTTCAATAGATAAATTAAAATTAATTCAAGAAAAATTAGATATGTTATATAGTGAAGATCCCTTAAAAGGATGGGAAAACCATAAAACAAAAGTGAAAATTGAACTAATTGATGAAAATTGTATAATAACCCAGAGACCATTGAAATATAATTTTGAGGATTTAAAAGAATTTAAAATGCATATAAAAGAATTATTAGAAAACAAATATATACAAGAAAGCAATAGCAAACATACGAGTCCAGCATTCATAGTAAATAAACATAGCAAACAAAAAAGAGGTAAAAGTCGTATGGTTATTGACTATAGAAATTTAAATGCAAAAACAAAAACATATAATTACCCCATACCTAACAAAGTACTAAAAGTAAGACAAATACAAGGCTACAACTATTTTAGTAAACTTGATTGTAAATCAGGATTCTATCATCTAAAGTTAGAAGAAGAGTCTAAAAAATTAACAGCTTTCACAGTACCACAAGGATTTTATGAATGGAACGTACTACCATTTGGATACAAAAATGCACCAGGTAGATACCAACATTTCATGGATAATTATTTCAACCAATTAGAAAATTGCATAGTATACATAGATGATATACTATTATATTCAAGAACAGAAGAAGAGCATATCAGATTATTAGAAAAATTTATACATATTATAACATACTCAGGAATAAGTTTAAGTAAGAAAAAGGCAGAAATAATGAAAAATCAAATTGAATTTTTAGGAATACAAATAGATAAGAATGGTATAAAAATGCAAAACCATATAGTACAAAAAATAAAAAATTCTGAAGAACAAATAGATACGAAAAAGAAATTACAATCATTTTTAGGATTAGTAAACCAGGTAAGAGAATATATACCTAATTTAGCAGAAAATCTAAAACCTTTGCACAAAAAATTGAAGAAAGATGTAGAATATTATTTTGATAAAAAAGATCAAGAACAAATACAAAAAATAAAATCATTATGTAAGAAGTTACCTAAATTATATTTTCCAGATGAAAATAAAAAAATTATATACATAGTAGAATCAGATGCAAGCGAAATAAGTTATGGAGGAGTACTAAAGTATAAATACGATAAAGAAAAAATAGAACATCATTGTAGATATTACTCAGGTACGTTTACAAATCCTGAAATAAAATGGGAAATAAATAGAAAAAAATTATATGCACTATATAAATGTTTATTAGCTTTTGAACCATATATCGTATATAATAAGTTTATTGTAAGAACAGATAATACGCAGGTAAAATGGTGGATCACAAGGAAGATACAAGATTCAGTTACAACAAAAGAAATAAGAAGAATAGTATTAAATATACAGAATTTTACATTTACAATAGAAGTGATAAGTACTAACAAAAACGTCATTGCAGACTACATTTCAAGACAAAGCTACACAGACGGATCTAGACAAAGATGAAAAAAATATTCAATGCTATATCAATGCTTTGTACAAAGATAGATAACATGGATAAAGAGCTACAACAAATAAAAAGTCAGCAGCATGACGGTAAACATGCGGAGCTAAGTCGATCGGAAGACTTAAAAACTCCAGAGCTAGAAGGTGACGATGGGAAACACCGAAAAATCCAAACTAACAATTTGTTACATGCAGCTATAGGTAGCACATCATCTACAAAGGAAGAAAAAAGATATATTAATACAAATATGAACAAGATATTTGAGAAACCATTTGTATCCAGAAGTCAAAACCCCTTATTTGTACCACCACAAGTAAATACCTACAAAGACAGCTTAGGACAAGACAAGAAAATCTATAATCATATAACCAAAGCCTATATAGAAAATATCCACAAAATACAAACCTTTTTGAACAAAAACCCCAGATCCAAAACTATCCAAAATCCACACGAAGATTATATTACCCAAAATCTACAAGGATACAATAAACTAATTGCTTTACCTAAGACAAATGCAAATCTAGTGGCAACTTGCTATAACTATGGATTATTGAACACAGTATATACCCAGACAGGAGATGAAATAGCTACGATACCGGAGCTACACAAAGCATTCATGCACTATAAAAGAATAACTAAGGGAACCCTTTTCTATATAAGATTCTATTCAGCACCAGCCGAAATACTTTATGATGAAATTAAGCCAATTATACAAGTTATAAAAATTGTATTAACTAGAGAAATGATCATACCAGAAAAGATAGAAGAACAAGACGAGATACAAAAAGTGGAGATACCGGCATTTTATGCAGGAAAAAGAATTATTGGAATAGCTACTATCTTAAATGAGTTAACATCTAATTATTTAAACAACAATTCAATATGGAGTTATTATTCAAGAGAGCAAACAATGATATATTCAAATTGTCGAGAAATTAGAGCAGCAGATATGGAAGAACTCAGGCAATGGGCACTAAGTCTACTAAAACCTGAGCAACAGCCAACTACAAGAGCTATAAGAAAGAACTTTATCTCATCAGAAATAATGACAAGATATTGTAAAACTATCAGAAACAAATATCCGGATCATCAATGTTCTAAATGCCAAGGAGAAGATAATGTAATCCCAGACGTACAGCTGGAGTAGGAACAATAAAAGCCGACAAGATAAAGAAAAAGCTAAAGAAAGGATAGAAATCAGCAAAGGAGGAAAAGTTGTTTGTCCTAATAGGAAAAGCTAGTGGAAAGAAAAGTTAGTGGGAATATATGTAACGTGTGTACATTACTATAAGTTAGTGGAACTTTAGGTAAAGTAGTATAGCAACGTGTTAGATTAGTAGTAAAGACTATAATAATATTAAAGATGTAAAGTTACTATAGTTAGATGTAAAGTAATCATAGTATAGAAAAGTAACTATAGTAAGGTTACTTATTCTTGTATAAATAGATAGCCATTATGGCATAAATAGGCAAGACTTTCTACACGGAAAGCACAACCCTTTTGTAAACAAATATTCTCTCCAATAAAAATCTAAGTTTCAGTTAAACTATGGATCAAAACAGTGCAGATACTACACAGGTATATACATTTATGATTATGCATAGCTAAAATCTATTAATTCCTGAATATCATAGCATAATTAAATAAGTTTATATTAGTTATTATATACTAGAATTATTTGAGCATGTTTTTTAGTTTGTTAACATGAGGAAAAAAGGAAAAACTTCTAGACTATGCCGTCCTAAGGTTGAAACCATAGGCAAAGAAGCCGAGAGGGGAGTAAACAAAGTTGAAGGCGCTGTTAGGAAGTAATTACCTTTGAAAGTACGATGTTAACAGTGACAGGAAAACATGTTAAAATAATCTAGTTTATAGTAATCTAATATAGATAATTTGTTATGCATATGGTATAAGGGAATTATATTTAAAAAATCATGAATATCCTTTTACATGATGAAATGATATTAAATCACAAAATACTAATCTTGTATGCATTAAGAAACATAGAAATTAAGGAACTAAAACAAATGATATGGCAGCTGATATTTGAAGAAGAAGAAGAATTAATGAATCAACTATGGTATGAAGATGAAATTCCAGAATTTAACTTAAGTGATTTAGAAATTCAATATTCCGATTAATGATAAATCAAGAATACTTAGAATATTGGCAACAAACTATAATAGATATTACTTTATTAAGTAATTTAATTAAAGAAAACATAGAAGCATTTCAACAAACCCACGACATAAAATACATAGAATATATATTAGAAAACATAAAAGAAATTATAAGGTTAATACCCCTAGAAAAGATGTATTATGAAAATATTAATTCATAATATATTTATGAATCGGGACTATCTTCTAATCTTACTATGTCTTTTTCTATCATTAGATAGAAAAAGAAATAATCATAGGAGGTATTATACTATAGAGGGTCGATAGACCAGAGAATATAGAGAGCTCGATTATCCATTAAGTTGAGGTGAATTGTGTTTAGGAGTGATGCACAGACGAACAACTTGCTTGATTATGAAATAGAATGAAATATAAATGCTCACCAGTTAGGCTTGTTTATCCCCGCTCAATGATGTAGTTAGAAAGCTAACTATAGTAGGCGACTAAAGGTCGAGAGAGCTGACTCAGACAATTAACCATGTAAACCAGTAACTTGACAACTAAAATTAGTTGCATTTTACTCGCTTAAACACCATCTTAATGTCGTTCGCAATTCTTTACTTTTAATTTACTACATAATTAGGAATAGTAGTTAAACAATCATCACCATCTCTTTAAATGGTTACTTTTATTTTATTTGCAGAATTGAGTGCTAAATATATATTGATCATAAGTTCCTTGGGAACGATAACTTGTTTGTTTAAGAGTCTATATTACTTGAGCGACCACGTACACTTGCATGTATATTGGGGAGCACAAGATTTTGGCACCGCTGCCCAGGACATAGAAATTGATTTATATTCATCTTTCTTGAGTCTACAATTAAAATAATCAGGTGTTAGTTACTTGATCTTAGCTTGTTCATTGCAGGCATTTGACTCTAAAGTCTTGCTCAGAACGGAGAACTTGTCGAACCAGACAACGAACCCGAATGAGCTTTACGCTGACGCAGGAAAATGGCTATTCTAGGTCGTCAAGGAGAATTGGGGTTAGGTCTTTAGGAAAACAATGAGGATGATAACCAAGACAACGTGGATGACCAAGAAAACTTGAATAACCAAGAGGTACCCCCAATCATACTAGTAAGACCAATCTGTGACGTGGCATTCCCACTCACAGTCAATGTGGCATCTTGTATAAGGAAACCACCACCGAGGGGTAGATTTGAACTAAAACAGGGCATGGTACAACTCCTCCATTCTAATGGACAATTTACTGGTCTCCCACACGAGGACCCCCAAATCCACCTTAGGAACTTTATAGAGATTAGTGATACATACATCCCAAATGGAGTCTTATCGGACTATGTGAGGCTGACGTTGTTCCCATATTCGTTGTTAGGAGCCGCCAGGGAGTGGTTAGACCAAGAGCCACCAAACTCCTTCACTACATGGTATTATCTAGCAAAGAAGTTCATGGTCGATTCTTTCCATCCAAGAATACCGCACGGTCGAGGAGTGAGATCTTAAGCTCTAAGCAAAACCATGGGGAGGATATGTACCAAGCATGGGCTCATTTTAAACAAATGTTGAATGCTTGCCCGCACCACCTACAAACTAATAAGTTACTTACTCACGCGTTCTTTGAGGGCTTAGATTATAATGCACGTGTACTTCTAATAGTGCAACATGTGGACAAGCCCTATCAAAAACCCATGAAGTGTTATTCGACTTACTCGATAGACTCTCAGAAGGAAACCCAGGGTATGAGGGGGAAATGCCTAGAACCACAAACCAAAGGGCCACAGGAATCTTAGATGTAGATCAAGCCACCGCCATAAATACCAAACTGGATGCAATGCAACATAAAATAACCATGCATTTCAAACAAATGTCCCTAAATAAAGCATCGGTTAACATGGTACAATAGGTAGTGAAATGGTGTGGGGTATGTGGTAGTGGAGCTCATGAAACCGAACAATGTTAGGCAAACCTTGATTTCGTAAATTATGTAGGTAATACTCAAAGAGGTGGAGGCCATCAAATCTATGGTAATACATATAACTCTAGTTAGAAGAACCATCCTAACTTCTCATGGGGTACGAAGCAAAACCAAGCGCAAGGGGCTAACCAATACCGTTCTCAAGGGGCGGGGCAACAATACCAAAATCCTAACCAAGGCTCAAATCCTAGTGCACTAAAGGGGGGGATGACTAATGAGGATTTACTCCAAAAGCTCATGGTTTAACTAGGGACAAAGATAAATGCTAGGATAGATAAGTAGGATGAGAACTTCAGGAACATCCAAAAGTCCCAAATGAGTTTAGAGAAACAAGTTGCGCAAGAAGCCAATTCTCTGAACTTGCGTCCCTAAGGTGGGATGCCTGGTTATACTGAACCTAACCCCAAGCAACTGAATGTGGTAAGTACTAGAAGTGGGTTACAACTAAAGGGACTAGCTCCAAAAAAAGAGAGATGATGAGGTAGGTAATAAATCAAAGAAAATGGAAGAGGTAGTTAAGAACTCCAATGTTGAGATGCCCATTCCTCAAAAGAAACTACCCCCCTCAAATTCCACAAATGCTCAAAAAGCAGAATGAAGACGAATGCTTTGGTAAGTTTCTCTCTTCTTAAACAGGTTCACATTAACCTGCCTTTGGTTGACATTTTGCAGGGTATCCCGAAGTATGCTAAATATGTGAAGGAGATAGTGGCTAACAAGAGGAGGCAACTCTAGAATTCAAAATAGACTACCCAAGAAGTTAAAAGATCCGGGTAGTTTTACTGTGCATATTACAATTAGGTAAACTGTTCATGCCCGTGTGTTGTGTGATTTGGGTGCTAGTATTAATCTTATGCCATTATCATTGTATAGAAAACTTGGGTTGGGTATTCCAAAATGAACCACTGTCATTCTCTAACTCGCTGATAGGTCCATTTCTAGGCCAGAGGGGGTAGTAGAGGATGTGTTAGTATAAGTAGGTTCCTTGATTTTTCTGGTGGATTTTGTGGTCTTAGACTTTAAACCTGATTATGAAGTTCCATTCATTTTGGGACGTTCGTTCTTGGCCACAGGGGGGCATTGATTGATGTAGCAGCAGGGCAATTAAATATGAGGGCACTTGATAGGTTAAAGTGTTTGATGTCTACCATGCCTTAAAATTACCTTCAATTTATGAAGAGTTCTCTACTATTACTATCATAGATCACACAGTAGAATCTCAGTTAATTGTACCCAAAGATCTCTTAGAAAGAGTGTTAGTGACCATGAGGTAGATGGAGATATTGAGGCTCAAGATATAACATGTTTGATTATGGCATTCGTTGATAGTCACAAGCGTAGATTGTAGCAATTAGATCGTCAGTTAGGGACTTCACCCAAACCCTCAATCGAAAAAGCTCCTAAGTTGGAACTGAAAAAGTCTGTCTACTCATCGAAGGTATGTGTATTTGGGTACTAACGAAGCTTTACCTGTAATCTTTCTGCAGATTTGTCTTAAATACAGGTTGATGCGGCATTGAGGGTCTTAAAGCGGAGAAAGAAAGCTATTGGATGGAAGATGGCTGATATTCAGGGGATTAGTCATGCATTTTGTATGCATAGAATTTACATGGAAGAGGATCACAAACCATGTGCACAACATCAACGTAGGCTAGATCCTTTGATAAAAGAAGTGGTAATAAATGAAGTTATAAAACGGTTAGATGTTTGAATCGTGTACCCGTTCTCTGATAGTAAATAGGTAAGTCTTGTGTAGTGTGTTCTAAGAAGGGAGGTATGATAGTGGTAAGGACCGAGAAAAATGAGTTGATTCCTACTAGAACAGTGACCGAAGAGAGAATTTATATGGATTACTGGAAACTAAAAAACACCACCGGGAAAGATCACTACTAGGTTCCCTTCATGGATTAGATGCTTGACCGACTAGCAGGGCATGAGTACTATTGTTTCTTAGATGGGTATGTCGGATACAACCAAATTTTAATTGCACCCGTGGATCAGGAAAAGACCACGTTCACTTGTCCTTATGGTACCTATGCTTTCTAACGCATGTCATTCAGACTTTGCAATGCACTGACGACTTTTCAAAGGTGTATGATGGCTATTTTTCATGATATGGTGGAAGACTTTGTAGAGGTGTTCGTGGATGATTTCTCCATCTTCGGGAAGTCTTTTTAATTATGTCTCCGAAATCTTGATAAAGTACTTTCTAGGTGTGAGGACACTAACTTAGTGCTAAATTGGGAAAAGTGTCGAAGTAGGGATTAAAGGTTGATAAAGCCATGGTAGAAGTTATTGAAAAATTGCCCCCTAACATTTCTGTAAAAGGGGTGCGAAGTTTCTTTGGTCATGCAGGTTTTTATCTGAGATTCATCAAGGATATCTCCAAGATTGCAAGACCTATAATACAATCTTTTGGAGAAGGAGGTGAAATTTGATTTTGATGAGATGTGCTTGATAGCTTTGGATATGTTGAAGAGGAACTTGATTGAGGCTCCCATCTTAATTGCTCTTAATTGGGAATTACCATTTGAACTCATGTGTGATGCAAGCGACGTAGCAGTGGGTGCAGTGTTGGGACAATGAAAAGATACGGTGTTCCTTTCGATCTATTATGCAAGCAAGACCCTTGATTCTGCATAAGCTAATTACATAGTGACTGAGAAGGAGATACTAGCTTTAGTGTTAGCCTTCGACAAGTTCAGATCATATTTGGTAGGTACTAAGGTGATTGTTTTTAGTGTTCATGCAGCTATTAGGTACCTATTCAACAAGAAGAATGCTAAACCAAGGTTGATTCAGTGGATATTGCTTCTCCAAGAATTTGACGTTGATATTAACGATAGAAAAGGTACTGAAAACCAAATAGTTGATCACTAGTCTAGGTCAGAGGATTTTTTCCATGTGATTAAAGGAGAACAAATGGAGGAAGAGTTACTGGATGAACATTTGATTGCACCAGATATCTCTCAAGTGCTTTGGTATGCGGACAATGTGAATTTGATAGTAAGTAGAGATTACCCTCCGGGTGCAACCACCCAACCAAAAAAAAGCTCAATCATGATGCTATGCTCTATATCTGGGATGAACCATTCTTATTTAAGCAAGGTATGGATCGGGTGGTGAGAAGATGCATTCCGGATTATGAAGTTCGAAAAGTTCTCGAAAGCTGTCATGCTAGCACATATGGAGGATACCATAGAGGAGAGCCTATAGCACATAAGGTACTATAATCTAATTTTTTTTGGCCCTCGTTATTTAAAGATTTTGTTCCTTTTGTGAACGGTTGTGATAAATGCGAAAGGTTGGGTACTATTTCAAGAAGACATGAGATGCCGCTAAGTAACATTTTGGAGGTGGAAATTCTTTATGTGTGGGGTATTGACTTTATGTGTCCCTTCCCGCCGTCTAGATGAAATCAATACATCTTGTGGCGGTTGATTAAGTGAGTAAATGGGTTGAGGCTGCTGCTCTTCTTTCGAATGATTCAAGGGTTGTGATCAAGTTCATCAAGAAGCCTATGTTCACTCACTTTGTCACTCCAAGCGCAATAATAAGTGTTGGAGGTAAGTATTTCATTAACCATCTAGTGAAAATTCTTCTTGCTAAGTATGGTATTCATCATAAGGTTGCTATAGTTTACCATCCTCGAACGAGTGGACAAGTGGAAGTTTCGAATAGAGAGGTGAAGCAAATTTTGTAGAAAATGGTGAATGCACAAAGGAAGGATTGGTCTGAGAAATTAGATGATGCGGTGTGGGCATATAGGACCGCTTATAAGACACCCATAGGGACTTCTCCCTATCACATAGTGTTTGGAAAAAAATGTCATCTCCCAGCAAAATTAAAACACCCAGCTTATTGGGCGATTAAGAGTTTAAATCTTGACCCCGAGCTAGCCGGTAGAAAGTGAGTGAATCAATTACATGAACTTGAGGAGTTTAGGCTTCATGCGTATGAAAATGCAAAGCTCTATAAAGAAAAGACGAAAAGGTGGCATGACAATCACATAGTTCCTCGTACTTTCACTCCGAGAGAAAAGGTACTACTCTTTAACTGTAGTTTGAGGTTATTCCCCAGAAAACTAAGGTATAAATGGAGTAGTCCTTCCGAAGTGGTGAGAATGACACAACATGGGCTGTTGAACTTAAGGGTGAAATTGGCCCTACATTCTTGGTAAATGGGCAAAGGGTGAAACACTAATTTGGTGTAGATTCGGATTGTGATCAGGAGGCTCTTGAGCTAAATGATAAATGATCCAAGCTGAGTCGTGTCGCGACGTTAAATCAAGCGCTACAGAAGAGGCAACCCGTGACCAATATGTATTAGATAAGTAGTTTGTTTTCAATTTTGCAATTTGTTGTTTAGCGTAGTTTCAATTCATAGAATCTAGAAAGTATTTTTATTTATTATAGGATTTTTCATTATTTGTAACTTAGTTTGTATTACTGAAAAATGAAAAAATAAAAATAAAAATTCGGGCGTACTAACTAGCGAACTGCGCCAGGAAGTAAACTTCAGATAAGTTTTCCTGGCGCACTACACGGCGCGCTGCGCCAGAAGGGGATTTTCAGAGCGCCTTTAGTGGAGCAGCACTGGCGCATCGCGCCCCAGCCTAGATTTCTCCAACAACTAGGATTTTACCCCATCCAACCCGACCCAACCTCTCTTAAATCCCCAAATCCCAAATTCATTCCCTCCACTCCTAAAATTCCACCGCCCAACCCCTAAAATATCTCACCTATTCTTCTTCTTCTTCCCTTCCTCTCCAAATTCCTCCATTAAAACCCCACTAAACCCTCAAACTTCCAACTTCCTCAACCCTTCTTCTTCCCCAATCTCCCTATAAATTGCCAACACTCCATCATCCTTCTTTTCCTTCCCTCAAATCTTAATCTTCCAACTTTTTCTTACAACTCTCTTCTCTCTCTAAACCAATTTTTTTTCTTGTTCCCCATTCTCCAACCCACAGTGCGATTCGACCCCACCCTTCTTCCCTTCTAATTGTTTTATTTTCTCCATTTTTTATTATTCTAAGTAGGTAACAATGGTACCCAAAAGCAAGAATGTAGCAAGCGGAGTGGGTTCAAAGAGGAATAGGAAAGGTGAAGCTTATGGGTCTTCCAGTAGCCGGGAATCAGTTCAAAAATTTGGGAAGAAGGTTGTGGAAAGATATGGTCACGAGTGGTTTGAATGCCAAAAAGAAGCTAAGTACATTGGGGATGAGTATGTAAATGAGGTACGATTGCAATTCCAATTTCCCATAATTTACAATACTGTGAATAATCTAGGACTGCGGTTTATATATGAAAATCTGGGGGATTGTAACTTGTCGATGGTTCGGGAGATCTATGCCATGTGGCTCACTGAGACTAAGTGTAATAAATTTTTGCCTATTCGAGGTAGGGATGTGAAGTTTACTGCACAACTACTGAATGAGTTATTATGTACCCCGAATTGTGATGCTGACGAGCTTGATAGGTTGAAAGATGAACCCACTTATAGAGATATACGTTATACATTGTGTGTGGTGGAATCGACTGCTAGGTGGGATAAGATCAAGGATACTGGGAGGCATTCTACCCTCAATTTTGCTAATTTTAATCAGGTTGCGCGTGTGTGGTTAAAAATCATATGTAGTGTGTTGTTGCCGGCCAAACATCTTTTAGATATGACGCAGGATAAGGTAGTGTTGGTGTATATGTTGATGAAGGGTATACCGATTAATATTGGGGAAATTTTGAGACAGAATATTATGAAGTTTAGAAACAATCTGAGGTGGACATTTTGTTATGGGGGGATGATAACTTGTTTTTTGAGGGTTGAGGGAATTGAGAAAGAAGCGTTCGACCTGACTGTTTCTTTCCACCCCGACTTGACTGGTAAAATAGTAGATGTGACTCGGACCAAGGCATTAGACACGTCCCATGGACCTGTCTTGTGAGGCCAGGAGCGACAGGCTCAAGATGATAGCATGATGGCTAGGATGTTTAGTATGGCATAATTACAGTTTAGGATTGGCGGTCGCCCGGTCACAGATGGGGAGTTGGAGACCCTGGAGGATCGCTACCCATTGACGGAGAGTGCAACTTTTCTATGTAGGATTGTTCTCACTTTTCTGGAGCCTCTACATGATGATGAGGCCACAGCAGATGACGAGATGGATGAGGAGGATGATGTTGATGTTATTGATGAGGAGGCGAATGCCTTTATGGTTTTTGATAGTGGTCATTATGAAGACGAAGCCTAGGGGCCTGAGGGGGTATTCATATCTCTATACTTTATTTTAATTGTGCATTGGGGACAGTGCTAATTTTTAAGTGTGGGGTGGGTATTATATCTTTGTTGTATATATCATTTAAATGTTCTACCGAGTCTAGTTTTATGTGAATTTTTTATTTTGGGATCCTCAAGGTTTGTTTTTGGTACTTTTACTAAGGATAGCCCCTTAGAAACGAATATGATTAGTGTGTTGCTTTATTGAGTCATAGAGTCATCGTAGGAGTGATGGTTCCCGATGATGGATGGATGACATTCGTCTTAAGGGAAAATTAGTCACATAGAAGAGTAAAATTAAAAAATAGACCTTGGTATTTTGAAACTATGTCCGAAAAAGTTAGCCAGACGTCATGGGTAGTCATAATTGGAAAGATGCAAAAGAATGATAACCTTGAAAGAAGCATGTGTTCTCTATTTGACTCTAAATAATTGGAAAGATGCAAAAGAATAATAATTTGGAAAGATGCAAAGGAATGTGATTGAGGCGTTTCTTTGAAAAAACCAATTCTTGACTCTAATTGTATGCCTACCATTGAAATTTCGCATAGTGAAGGCCCATTGAGCCTCTAACCTCGTTTGTTGATAAGCCACATGATAAGTCGAAAACCATTTTCTTGATACCAAAGTCTTTTGATCCCAATGAAATCAGTAATGCACTATGTTAAGAAGAAGGATTGAAAATGTTGGTTGATCTGAGAAAGGGTGAAATGCTAAATTGTGTGGAAAAGAAAAGAATAAGTAAAACTCTATTTTGGCCAATTCCTTAGTGACAATGTGCACCTCAACACAATTGAGGGTGGCTATTTTAGAATTATGTTCTAAACATTGGCCCTGGTCCTACGAAAGACATTGTGTACCTCACTAGGACCTTAAAGTCTTGAGTTGAGGTTGGCTAGTTAAAACGGATATACAAAAAAAAAAAGAGAATAAAAATGCAAAGATGGAGCAACAAAAAGGGGAAAATATTCATGAAAGTGTGTACTAAGGAGAAAGAAAAAAAGCTAACTAGGATGTTTGTTGGCAAAGCAATAACATGTGCATTAGGGAGGTGTAGTCACTAAAAGAAGTCCTAAATATTCCCTCCCTTACCGTAAGCCAATATTAAAACCAAATAGAAGTCCTCTTGATTCCTTGAGAAATATAATGTGAAAGTGAAAATACACTATGGGCAAGCTTAGGGCACGTTGAGAAAAGTAAGAACTTCATTTGTGAGGGTGAGTACATTGTTTGAAAGAAATAGGCCTTATTCATGATATGATTACTTCAGTGAAAGACTATACTAAACACAAATGAGTGAGGGAATTCATGGCATATGTTTGGATTGACTAATTGGTGTGTTCGTATGAGTTTGCATTAGCCTGGAAAAATAGTAAAAGAGAAATTCTTTGAGCATATGTGTTGTAACTAGGTGTATAAATGTTTAAATATTGCATCCATTATGAATTACAAGATCATGATTTAAAATGTTTGGTTGGTTTTAAGGTGGGTTGATAAGTCCAAGGGATATGAAAAAGAGTTGATAGTCCAAAGATTGTTTGAGGACAAACAAAGGTCTAAGTGTGGGGTGGTGATCTTAGGCATATTTATATTCCCATGTTGTCAATAGTTGCCCATGAATTTGATTGAATTAATTAATAATCTTAAGTTAATTAGCTTGAAGTTGTTAAACTTGCGATGATTATGGACTAAAACATATGATTAGTTGTTTCAGGAACTCTTGAGGGAATTGGAGTTGATACGGAGAAAAAAGGAGCAAAGAAACGCGAAAATCGACTAAGGCAGGATTCACCAGTGGCTAGCGCACTAGTTGGCACAATGCACCACTGGTGAAACTTAAGAGAAGGTTGCATGGGGCTCTGAGAGGCGCAATGCGCCACAAGGAAAATTCCAGAATCCAGTGCATGGCGCTCTGGTAGGCGCGACGCCCAACCTCTATTCCAATTTTTTTGAGCAAAAATCTTATTAAATAGGAATCGTTCTTGGTTTAGAATTCGATGCTATTTTTTCTAACTTCTATGAATAGACCTTTAGGGCTATATTGTAGGGAGTTTGACATTATTTTGGTGTGCAAGAGCAAGTTTCATTATTTGTAATAGGTTTCAATCTTCTAACTTTTCTATTTTCCGAAAATCGCAGGAACAATTGTATTTTATGGTTTTCTAATAGTATTAGTGGCTAAACGACCTTGTTCTGGGGCTGTAGATACAAATCGAATGTTGAATATTTAAGGTCTATGAATTAATTCTTGGTTGTCATTACAAGTAACTTCTATATTCTTGTTTTAGATTTTTATGCTTGATCACCATAAGATAAATCTATTGTCTATTCTTAAAATTGAGAGAGGAGAGGGTAGATAGGCCAGAGAATATAGAGAGCTCGATCATCCATTAAGTTGAGGTGAGTTGTGTTTAGGAGTGACGCCAGACGAAAAACTAGGTTGGTTACGAAACATGATGAAATATGAATGCTCGCCAGTTAGGCCTATTTATCCCCACTCAACGATGTAGTTAGACAACTAACTAGAGTAGGCGACTAGAGGTCGAGAGACCCGACTAATATAATTAACAATCTAAACCATTAACTTGACAACTAAAATTAGTTCTAACCCAAGAATATGATACATGAGACTCGTTGCAAGCTGCAACCCTGGAATTGTCTTTTACTCGCTTAAACACCATTTTAAAGTCATTCGTGCATAATTAGGAATAGTAGATAAACAATCATCACCATCTCTTTGAACGGTTGCTTTTATTTTATTTGTAGAATTGAGTGTTAAATATAAATTGATCATAAGTACCTTGGGAACAATAACTTGTTTCTTTAAAAATCTATATTACTTGAGCGACCACGTACACTTGTGTCTATATTGGGGAACAACAAGCATGATGAGTTTGTTACTGTCTTGGCCATCTCGCTTGTCAAGTTAGTAAATTAAGGCGGCTATGTTGAAATGGGAGATGGAAATAGCTAGGCTCAAGATCCATGTGCAACAAGTTGAGGAAACTAAGTTGAAAGACAGGGAAGAGTTCTATAGTAAGAGGACTAAGACAACAACTCATGAGACCGACCATCAAAAGAATGGAAATCAAAAGTTGTCCTCCTTTCAGTAAAGGTCACCTGGACCTGCTCCATCATCAGCAAGTGAGCCTGCACCAAAGAACATAAATGATTTCAGGAACTAGAATTCCCAGAAGTTCAGAGCTTGACCTACTTAGTTGTAAGGTAGTGTGGAACAAGGGCTACTTGGAACCCCACATGTACCTACTGTAATAGGAACCACCCAGGAGCATGTCATGATTGCTAAAATGCCTGCTTCAAATGTGGTCAGATAGGAAACTTTATGATAGGGTGCCCTAATGACCAAGCAGGGTTATGGGAGAAACATAGTACAACTTTCTTCAGTGTCCTTGACAGACAGAGCTGCTCTAAGATGAGCTACTTCAGGGACAGGCAGAGGAGCAAATTGTTTGTATGATATAACTAGTCGTCCAAATAAGGAGAACTCGCCAGATGTTACCACTGGTAATCTTAAAGTCTTTAATTTTAATGTTTATGCCTTAATTGATCCAAATACGGGTTTGCCTTTTCTTACTACCCTATGTAGCCATGAGGTTTGACATTTTCTCAAAAAAATTCTTGACCCTTTCAGTGTCTCCGTACCTCTTGGTAAGTCTATTCTAGAATAAAGAATCTATCGATATTGTAAAATCTCTGTCAATCACAAGTAGGCCATGGCTGACTTAGTCGAGCTAGACATGGCTTACTTTGATAATATTCTATGTATGGTTTGGCTTCGTGCGTGTTATGCCTTAGTCGATTGTAGAACTCGAGTAGTCAAGTTTCAATTTCCCAATGAGCCAGTTTTGGAGTGGAGGAGTGGTTCAAAAGTTCCTAAGGGTCATTTCATTTCATACCTTGAGGCCAAAAAGTTAGTCTCTAAGGGGTGCATCTATCACATTGTTCGAGTTAATGAATCTAGTGTTGAGACACCGTTTATTTAGTCAGTTCTAGTCGTGAGTGTTTTTCTTGAGGTCTTTCCAGATGATCTTCCCGAAGTCCTTCCTCAGAAAGAAATAGACTTCAAAATAGACATTCTTCTACATACTCAACCTATCTGTATTCCACCATAAAGAATGGCTCCAGCTAGTTAAAAGAGTAGTTGAGAGATCTTCTTGATAAGGGTTTTATCTGACCTAATGTCTCAACTTTGGGCTCTCTGGCCTTGTTCGTGAGGAGGAAGGATGGTTCAGTTATAATGTGTATCGATTACTGCCAATTTAACAAGGTCACCATCAAGAATAAGTATCCCTTTCTTAGAACTGATGACCTCTTCAACCAACTTCAGGGTGCCACTTGCTTCTCTAGAATAGGCCTCAGATTTAAGACCTGTTATGGTAACTATGTGTTCCTTGTGATGTGTTTTGTCTTGACTAATGCTCCTGTAGTTTTCATCGATCTTATGAATAAAGTGTTTAAGCCATATCTTGACATATTTGTTATTGTATATATTGATGGCATAATGATTTATTCCAAGAATGAGGAGGATCGGGCTAGTCATCACAGAATTGTTCTCTAGGCTCTCAAAGATTGAGAATTGTATGAAAAATTTTCTCAGTGTTAGTTTTGGCTTTAGTCTGTAGCATTCTTAGGCCACATTGTATTTGGCGAAGGGATCTGAGTTGACACTTAAGATTGAAGGAGTGCATAACTTTCCTAGGCCCACATCTCCAAATGATATAAGGATCTTCTTGGGGTTGGCTGGTTACAGAAGCTTCATCGAGAGGTTTTCATCCATTTCATCCCCTTTGACTAAGTTGACTCAGATGGATAAATTTCAATGGTATGAAGCTTGTGAGAAAAAGCTTTTGGGAATTGAAAACTCGGTTGACTACTGCTCCAGTGTTTACTCTACTAGATGGTACAAAAGGCTTTGTTATTTATTGTGATGCGTCCAGAGTTGAACTTTGTTGTGTATTAATGCAAAATTGTAAGGTTATGGCCTATGCCTCTACACAGCTGAAGATTAAGGAGAAAAACTACCCGACTCATGATCGCGAGTTGGCAACAATAGTTTTTGCTCTGAAAATATGATGTTACTATCTTTATGATGTTCACGTGGATTTGTTCATCGACTATAAGAGTCTCTAATATGTTTTTTGTCAGATGAAGCTTAATCTCAAACAAAGGAGGTGGTTGGAGTTGCTCACGGATTTTGGCATCAATATCCTTTGTCACCCAAGTAAAGCTAATGTTGTTGATGATGCTTTGAGCAAGTTATCCACAGGAAGTACTGCTCATGTTGAGGAAGGAAAGAAAGAATTGGCTAAGGAGGTGCACATACTTTCCTGTTTGGGAGTCCCTCTGTTAGATTCTAGTGAAGGTGGAGTTGTGGTGATTAATGGGGATGAATTATCACTAGTGTCTGAAGTGAGGGAGAAACAAGATAAAGACCCTTTTTTTCTTGAATTAAAGGCAAATGTTCATAAGAAAAAGGTAATGACTTTTGAATAAGGGGGAGATGGTGTGTTGAGGTATCAAGGTAGATTTTGTGTAAAAAAGGTGGATGAGCTCCACGAGAGAATCATGGTAGAAGCTCATAGTTCCACATATTCGATCCATCCCAGTTCCACGAAGATGTACCATGACTTGAGGGAAGTCTATTGATGGAATAGTATAAAGAGGTGCATTGGAGATTTCATTGATAAGTGTCCAAATTGCAAATAAGTCAAAGTAGAACACCAAAGTCCCAGTGGGGTGGCTCAGAATATAGCTCTTAAAGAATAGAAGTGAGAGATAATTAATATGGATTTCATTACAGGCTTGTTGTGATCTTGCAGGCATCATGATTCAATATGGGTGATTGTAGATCGGATGACTAAATCAACTCATTTATTGTCGGTAAATACTACAAATTCAGTAGAAGATTATGTCAGATTATACATTCAAGAGATAGTTCGACTTCATGGAATTCCTATGTCTATCATCTCAAATAGGGATGCATAATTCACCGCTCAGTTTTTGAAGTCTTTTCAGAAAGTTTTAGGTTGAAAGGTGAACCTTAAAACTGCATTTCATCCTTAGACGGATGGCCAAGCTGAGCACAAAGTTTAGACTGAAGATGTCATGCTTAGGGTATGCGCATTGGTTTCAAAGATAATTAGGATGACCACTTTCCTCTCATGGAATTCTCTTACAACAATAGTTATCAATCAAGTATTCAAATGACTCTTTATGAGGCTCTTTATAGGTGAAAATGTAGATCTCTCATTGGTTTGTTTGAGGTTGGTGAAGCTGAGTTGATAGGGCCAAAATTGGTTCATTCAGTAATTGAGAAGGTGCAGATTATTCATGAAAGGCTGAAAACAATGCAAAGTCATCAGAAATCCTATACCGATATTAGAAGGAGACACTTAGAATTTGAGGTTGATGATTGTGTATACTTGAAGGTTTCACCCATGAATGGTGTTATGATATTTGGTAAGAATGGGAAACTCAGTGCCCGATATATTGGTCCTTACAATATATCCAAGAGAGATGAAAACGTAGCTTATGAGTTATAGCTACTATCAGAGTTAGACGTAGTCTATCCGAAATTTTACATATCCATGCTAAAGAAGTTTTTGGGCGATCCTTCACTTGTTTTACCTACCGAGAATATTGGTATCAAGGACAACCTATATTATGAGGAGATGCCCGTTCAAATTCTTGATCGTCAGGTTTACAATTTCAGAAACAAGGAAGTTTCATAACTCAAGGTCTTATGGAGGAAGAAATTTTTTTAGGAAGCTACCTAGGAGGCCGAGGAGGATATGAAGAAGTGATACCCTCAATTCTTTCCTTCAGAAACATTCCAAACCAAGGTACTAACTCTTTGTAAAGTACTCTTTGAGTTTGATAGGTTGAATTTGTGCTATATGCATGTTTTGTGCTTAAGTTGGGTGGTTAGATATTTTCCTCTGTTGTTGTTCTTGGTTTGATCTCATTCAAGGATAAATTTTCCCAAGGGAGAGATATTGTAACACTTTAGAATTCGAAAAGCACTACAGAAAGGTTTGCACATGTCACCATGAGTTTTTTGTTTTGTGCCAACTTCAAATGACCAAATTTTAGGACATAAAGATTTATGTGGCCAATGACCTACCAAATTAAATGCCTTTAAGTCCACTTACAGACGCCGCAAAGTTTTCTTAATTTTGAGTTTGGAGAAAAAAATTATGCCCATTTGACTGATGCCTCTTTGATTAAGGCATCTTATTCGTTTGTAGAAAGGTATTTTGGTTTTTGGTCTTTTGTTTTTTATTACTAGGCCTAGACATATTTTTCCTCACCCAATTAAGGGTCTATTAGATGCTAAATTACTTTTTCATGTTCCTAAACACTTATAAAAATAAGATAAGAGTTCAAGAGGAGAAAGAGCTAGGTTTTGAGACTTTGTCAAGATTCCATCGATTTTCGCCAAGAACATTGTTCTTTCTAGGTTGTAAGGCTTCTCACAATGTTGGACTTAATATTACTCACGCCATACATCTAATTTATCCAGAAAATCAATGTATTCAAATAGTTGTTGAGTAGTTCTTGATTTTTGTTCAATTCTTGAACAATGGAGGTTGCAAATTCTTATGTGGTGTGAATCTTTAGTAAAATTTGTGATTCCCAAAAGGATTATATTGAATTCCGCATGTATTCATGTTGGGTGTGTGAATCAGAAAGAGTTGAGGAAAACTTCCCCCATTATAAACTAGTTGGTACCTTGTTTTGGCTTGAAAAATTCATTACAAATTTGGGCAAGGGTGTTGGGTGGCGTGTCACCCATAGCGCCATGACTTTTTCTTTGTAGTTTGCGGCACAGTGCTCCACACCAGCAGTGTGCCCCAAACTTTGGTCAGTATTTTGGGGACTAGAGGCCCATTCTAGCAGTGCGCTAGGGTTGCCTTGTCTTTTTCCTTCTGTGCTTTGTTCCAGACGTATTCCTTTTAGTGGGGAATAAATTTTCTCCTTTGTATAAGATTTTATAAAATCCATTCACCTCTGAGATACTACATGTTCAAATCAGATATCTTAATTTCTATTCCGAATTAAAGTGAGTTTAAGAGGAAAGTTCAAGAGGTCTTTTTGAGTTATTTTTAGGATTCTTTTGTAATCAACTGTGGTATTGAACTAAGTTTTGAGAAAGTAAATATGATAAATGATAAGAGTTGTATTCATCTTTGAGAAATGATATTAGGGAAGCTAAATATTCATAAAAGTAATACATTTACATTTAAAAGAGTGGAAATTTGATTTCTAAATAACATTATGAGTTCAGAGATAATTCAGAGCATTACCACTTTTAAGAGGATCTTTTGAGTAATTACCTCAATTTGAGAAAGAAATATTGACCATGAGTATATATTTATTCAGAGTAGTATTGAGCACTAATATGGGGATGAGTTCAGACAACTCACATTCCTTAAAAACCATATAGCCAACATGGGTAAAGTATCATACTTTTTAGAAAAATCTTTATTGCTTTTAAGCATAGCTTAGTGGATCCACTTAGTTGAGGTTTTCTATACCCCGACAATGTATATGAAAATTCTAGAAGTGTGGGCTAGACAATGTATTATCACATAGCTCATAGTGATGGTTATCGGTTACATAATCTCCCAAATAAGAGTAAAGAATAACTTATAGTATTTTTATGCATCTTGAGTTAATACTTCCATTTTATAAAGTTTTAACACCTCGGATTCGAGAAGGGCATAATGAGATGTTTTTAGAAGATTTTGGTGCCATCCGACGGAGGCCAGCCATGACACGTGGACTGAGCCACTGACCGTGGGTTTGGTCCCTAGATTGGCAACCTAAAATGGGTCAAGGGATCATGAACCACGTCCTAACCAAATGACCTTCATTGGGTCCACGGTCCATGGTTAGGGGTTCATGGATCATGATCGTTACATCTACCTTCTTATGTCGGACGACAAACAAATAGGACGGGCCGTCGGTAAGACCACGGTCCATCGGTCCAAGGCATCGTTAGTGTGTCGACAGTTATTTTTTTGGTCAGTTGGGTCTTTTCCAAATTATTTTATTCTAATACCTTGTTATTTTAACCTTCACTAAGACCCCTATATAAACATTTTAACCCTCAATTGAAAAAATCCTATCAAATTAACAAAAGAAATCAAGTTCTTCCTCTCCAATTTTTTATCTCTCTAGAATACTTGAAGAAGAAGGGTCCAATCTAGGGTCTTGTAAGTCACGTATTCATTCCTCCATTAAAGATAAGCAATTGTGTTTGAGGTATAATAGTATTCATCCATGGATTCCTTCCATTCATGGAGTTACCAAATTCTCCTATTTTCAAAGTTAGAATTCTCTAATTGAGTTAGGGTTTTGTTTTATGTTAAGGGTTCTCCTATTTTTTTATCCAATTGATTGATTTATGATCTATGATGCATGAATTGAGTTAATCTCATGATTTTATGATGATTCCCCCATGAACCCATGTAATTCCCATGTTTCTAAGTTATGAATATATAATGTAGGTTTTGGATTATGAAAGAAGAACTTATATGTAATCAAGCATAAATTGATATATTTATATGATTTTATGATGAATGTCTATAAGACAATATCTAACCCATGATTTCTAGATATTTATGCAAGAAAAAGGGTTTGAGCCATGGAAATATGAATTATGAAAGTTAGCATGTTCTTATGAGAATTATGTATATGTTTTAAGACTGCTTTGAGAGTAAAATATCAACGATGATGTTGTTGTTGTTGTGTTGCTGAAAAGATTTTCTCATATACACATCTATGCGTGATTGTGAAAGTTTTTCTCACATAATAAGGGTTCCTAAGGTGGAAAGGCTATTATCACCTAAATTGAACCAATGAGCAAGGAATTATGTTAATTTAGAGGCAAGAGGCGATTACCCATGCTCTTCATTGAATGACAAGAGGCGATTACCCATGTCATGTGATGTAAGGAGAAGAGGTGATTGCCCATGTTTTTTCAAGGACAACAGGCGATAAACTATGTTCCTTTATGAGGTACGATGAATAGTATTAAGAACTATTCCATGGAAGTTAAGCATAGCACCGAGTGGACAAGTGGCGATTACCCAAGTCCCGTACCTATGTACCCCGATAGGATTGTCAAGAAAGACATTAGCTAGTGGGTCCACAATAGATAGAAGTAATGGTCCTTACCATGGCAAGTAGGACACCCCTTTTCGTTGTTGTTTAGACACCAGATTCCATAATTCTAGCTCACATGGTCTTATATGTCTGTTAAGGATTCTTCCCACAAACAATCAAAGTTATGATGAATCAAGGTTACTTGAAGGAAGTATCGTAAGTATGTTTTAAGATGATGGTCACTTGCATTGATCACGGTTTTATGACTTATGGTTTCTAACTCTCAAGATACATATTTTAGATTGATCATTGCATACTTATGAAAATTTCCCGTTTTAGCATGCTTTAAATGTTTATATGCATGTCTATCATACTTGGTACATTGTTTTGTAATAACGCATACTCTTGCCTACATTTCCCCAAATGTAGGGTCCAACTGTCAAGGTTCTCAGTTTCATGGCTAGAGGTTGACTTGAGAAATTCCGAGCTTTGGTGAGTTTTCATTCCTCGAGGATGGACTTTTATTGATTTCAATTCTTCCTTATTTTCAATTCTGGACATGATGTATGGGCTAGGCTCAATTTTGTTCTATTGTATTAGATGAATATTGAGAAAACTTCTTAGTCTTCCGCTTTGATTTTATAAAATGTTTTGATTTTCAAATGTTGTTTACTATGTCTTTATTCTATTTCTTATGTTATGAATGCTAAGTGACTTGTGTGGGGTGTCTCTGGTCCTATACGCCATGTTACATCTACGGTGTACCCCTGGGTCATGACAAAAAAAGTTATAAATAATGCATCTTTTATTGCTTTTGTATGGAAGTTGAGTTGAGGTGAGTATGTTTTCCAGTCCTTTCAGTTCAGTCATCTAGGCTTTTAGTTTCCTTTTTCATGCTTGTACATTCAATGTACTAACGTCATTTGACATGTATTTTTTATGATGCATATATAGGTGCTCAGGGTCATCAATCGGCGCTTTGTTGATAGTACTTGCAATTGTAGCTATCTTTTGTGAGCCTTCTTCGTTTCCTGAGGGCTTCACAATTATTTCATGATTTTGTTAAGTTGTCAAGGTTTTTGTCCTGACATCTATCTTAGTATTTAGAGGCTTCATAGATAGTTAGAGTGGAGGAGTCTCTCATTACTTTCCCTTTTGTTGAGATGTTTTGAAACTATTTTATAGAGAATTACTATTTAAGAACTTAAGTAGTTTCACAGTTGAATTGAGGAATTGTTGAGATTAAGCATTTAGAATTCTATTTATAAGTTTGTTTTGTTTGAGTAAAGTCTTCTGCTAAGTATTCGGGACAAGGGTTTGCTTGGGACCAGTGATGATTCTGAAGTGTTGGTCACGTCCAAGGAATAGGCTCAAGGCATGACAATTGATTAAATCAGAATAATATACCACAAGTTAGCCTTGTTCTATATACTATGTGGTACCTGTCTATCAATAGATATTTTGTAGCATTCAGTCATTCACCAAAAAACTTAGCATTTTTCAAACTACTATGATTTTTGTGATATTTCTTTTTAAGGTAGTCTGTCTATATTTGTAAAATTTGTTTACAATTTCTCTATGAAAGACCAAGATAGTTTCTTGATCAGAATAAACAAAGAGAAATTTTCTTTTCATATGAGTGCAGTTACTTATCGAAAGAGTGGAAAGAGAGGCACAAGGAAATATGAGAAGACATTGCAAGGAAGTTTTCGAGTCTTTCATTTGTCTACCTTGAGGTATCACTCCATTTTACATCTCTCTGTCATGCATTGAAAATGATTTTCCATTAAATAAGAAATATTCCTTAATCAACAAAAAGGGGATGTTTCAGGTTATTGTCAATAAAAGCAATGGGTGTCTTTTCTGAAATTGGGTTATTTCACATATATAATGAAAATCGTTGCTGTTTTTATAGGTTAACAAAATAGTTATATTATCATCTTGAACCTGTAAATATGCACTTTATTGTTTCATAAATATAATCTAGTGAGATTGTGTTAAATTTGTTTTACTCTATAATAATAACTATTTGGGAAGTAAAATTATTAGTTACTTGACATCTAGTTCACACTTTGTATGTCCAGTTCAGGTGTGACAATAATAGATTGTTTTGTCTTATATTAGTTTGGATGATCCTGACCTCATGCGCTAAATCTAAGATTTAATTAGGTAGATGCATTAGAATTTTTTTTGCATACTTTGTGTATTACTAATACATTGTTTTTCACACTTCCAACCTATTTATATGACTCATTTACTGTGAGGTAAAGAAAAATATTGTTTTCCTGGCTTAAAACAGTGGAGTCAGAGAGAAAGAGAAACTAAACGTTGCTTTGAGTAAATTACGATGTAAGGGGAAGAGAATGAAATGGTAATATTGCACAGAGGATAGAGAAACTGGGTTATGGGTAACTTGTAAACTAAACAAGTAATAGGTCTTCACATAAAGTTACAGAAGTGAATGGCATGTATATTTTTGGTACTGTAAAATTTTGGTGCTTCCATGATGAGGTATGATTTAGTGTTGGTAAATATAAACCACATCATGCAGCATTAACTCTAAAAACTTACATGCCTGCATTTCTTCATACTTCTTGATAATAAATTTGAACGGGAGTAATGAACTTTGGTAAAAAAAATATTAGGGTAATTTTATGTACTTGTCCTCTAGTTGTGAAATTAAATAAAAGTGTGGGGGTGGGGTGATCCTACGAGGTATGCTGATTCATTGTGCTTGTCTCTTCCCATCATCGATAACTTTGTTACTCTTCTACTATACATTACTTGTTGTGTCATTTGATAATGCTCAACTACACTTTATCCGATTCTAAGTGTAGGCGGTCACAATCAAGTATAAACCAAACGAAGAGTTGGGGTCGATCCCATAGGGAGTGATACGGTAATGAATTCAATTGTGAAGTGAAATAGTGTTCTAATCATTTGTAGAAGTAGACATTTTCGAAACGATAAAGTAAATTGCAAAGGGTTGACAATTAAATGGGTGATTATTATATATTAGAAACTGTGAATCTTAGTGGGTAGGCTAGGCTTTAGGTGCAATACTCATTTCTCAATCAACTATCACGAATGAAGAGAGTTCCCTCGAACCTCGACAAACATAACACATATAAACATCCCAATGCCTCAGTCAATCTACTTTTTCAAGCTATATTAGTAGGATTGAATATAGACCCATTTTCTCAAGATAAGTCTCCAATAACCCAATCACTACAATCATCAATCAATCGTTTTTACTCTAAAACCTCTTTTCTCAAGCAAGCTTAGCATACTAGGGTAGAATTATTTTTTCAACTACAATTCATCAATTAAAACTCAACTATCAATTGAACCCACTTAAAATCAACAATAAAATTAGTAAATACAAACACCCATAAGATAATTGAAGCATTCAATCACATAATCACACTCCCAAGAATGGGGGTTTTAGCCACACATAATAAAGAGCAAGAAATAATCACCAACTATGTTTTCCATCAACTTGGGTAACAATCCAAAAGTCTTGAAAATTCTTAAATTGAATTCAAAATCAAATAAACCTTAAATCTCTACTCAAAAAGACGAAGAACAATTTTAGGAATAAAAAACCCAGAACTCGACAATGTGGGAACTCTCTAAAACTTTAAAACTCCTTTTTCTCTTTTTGAAAATTGCATTTATATGTTCCCAGAGTTTCAGATTCGGAGCCACTCGGCGAAATAATTTGGGCTTAGCCGACCAGGTCGACGATGCACCGACTATTCCTTTCAATCATCTTCTTGGCTTGGATATTTACCCTTTCTTTGATGTAACTTTAGGTGATCGACGTCCGGATCGCCGACCTGTTCGGTGACTTGCCAAGTTTCCTTTTCTCGCCTTTTTGACTTGTCTTTCCACCAACTACACTGTAACATTCGGCGGGCTAAGTTGGTATCTCCGACCATTTTGACAATTCGCCGAATTACCCATCCAGTCGCCAAGTTTGTCTTGTCTATGGGCTGGCCTGCTGGAACTTTTGGTGATCTGAAGAGATACTCGATGACTCGCCGAGTGGCTTTGGTGAGCACCATCCTTGCTTTTCTTCAGCTTTTTCGCTTCTTTTTGCCCGATAATGTCTTTGCCTTGGTCCTTTTCCTTCATTGCTGCAAATTAGCATTTTAACATCAGTTTAGAGCATAAAGTAGACATTGAGGACACTAAAACTCTGGATATCAAAACTTAAATGAGTCGAAATCCCCGACTCATTAACACTCTCAACTTAAATTTTTGCTTGTCCTCAAGTAAAACACAAGAGAAATCAATTCAATAGAGATGTCTACAAATATAGTGCTACTCAAGACTCAAAATGAATGCATATGAGGTTCAATCTACCCCTGCAATGTTCAATTTGACACTAGCAGCTTCAAACTGTGACTAGCCATCATCAAATAGAACTCAAGCACATAATGCTTGCTTCAAATGCGAATTCAAGCTCAGCAACAGTGTTCGAATGCCCTCACATCAAGAATGATTCCATGCCCACACAAAGCTCATAAAAATTTAAGAATTAAGAAATCAACAATCAACTCTCCCACTCTTAAAGATTAACACATGCATGCTTCTACCTACAGGCTTGCCCGTATTTTCCAATCAACACGACATTAGGCTCAATAAAGGTCACTAAGGTCTTTCAAGCCTTGTAAGGTGGCTGAGGGTAAATGTATGCTCATTTTGGCTTAGTGATTTCTACCTTGATGAAGCATGATTTACATTTCCTTTTTCTCTTTTTCTTTCACTCTTTTTTATTTTCACAATCCACCCTACGATCTTTGAAGCATAGTTTATTGGATACCCCATTTCTTCTATCTATTGCACACAATTCATTGCAACATTCTTTTTCAATCTTTTTTCTTCTTTTGCTTTTTCTTCTCTCTTTTTTTCATAGATGTTGGGGTTCGATCATTTTCAACACAATCCATCAATGGCAGATTTTTTACAAAATTCTTGACTTTGTTCCTTTTTCACCACATCCCAACTTAGGCTTTTGGCATAAGTTATCTATTCAAACGGACCAATGGTTCATGAAGGTTTTAGGTAATGGGAAAAGAGAGAGGTCAAATGAGTTTGTATTTCATCCAAATAAAAAGTTAGGCTCAAACGGGGCCAAGCTAGGTTCAATCTCTCACAAGGTGGTTACAAAGAGCTATAATAGTGTTTTAGTTCACTCTCCAAAATATTTGCCTAAGATCTTCCCTATCATTCGACTATGTTAGTCGATCGGACCAACAAGGCAAGTTCTAGGTATTACCAATCACGTATTTCAAGATGATCTCACCACACATAACATTCAACTCAATCATCAATCAAGATTCTACTAATTTAGCTCGCGTGCAACGGTCATCACAAGATTAATTTCAACAATAGGCCAGTCACAATGAGATGCTAAGAGCTTACACATGACTTATGCAACTCAAATTTGGCTCATTGGAATTGCACAAACATATCGTTCAGTCAAGTGCACTATTCAAGTCATCAGTATTAGTCAGAACTGACACTCAAATATGCAAGAGAGTAGCCACATTCAAAACCATCAGTCACAAATATAGGCATCCAAAACATGATAAGTCCAACCTAAGAGGGTAGGTATGAAGATACCACTCTGCCAAACAAAACCTAGAATTCTCTTTAATGCAAATATAATGAATGAAGCTAACAGGACAAGCACATAGGGATAGTTGAATGAAAAGATTAAAGTAGGAGGACTATTCACTTAACGCCCAATTGGCGAGTAGGTGTCAGGCACGTCGAATTGTTCAGAAAATCGCCTAGTTGGCACGGGCTCGCTGAACTTTCCTGAAAGGTAGTTTGCCATATAGAGCAAAATGGCGAGCTCAATCAGGTTGGCCGACTGTTTTTGCGATGCGAGGACAGTTCCTGTCGCTCGCTGAAAATTCCAAAACATGTGTGTCTGCTAGTTGAATAAAAAGGGTGAGCTTAGTTGAGCTCACCGACTTCTTTGGCGGTGAGCCGAAAAGTCATACAACTCATTGAATTGCCATTATGTCAGAAATGGGAGTTTTAACCTACGCATTCAGCAAACATTATTCATAAACAACTAAAGCATGGGTTGCCTCCCAAGGAGCGCCGTATTTCACATCGTGGAAATCCTCTCACGCATCTTCAAAATACACCACTTCAATCACTAAATCATCAAGGTATTCTCCAAAGTATAGTTTCAAGTGTTACCCATTTACTTTATATGTCGAACCTTCTTTTCTTCAACCTCAATTACCCCATTTGTGAACACTCGAGTGATTTTGAACACGCCTGGCCATTTTGATTTGAGTTTACCCGGAAAGAGTCTCAAACGACAATTATAAAGCAAAACAAGATCACCAACTTTAAACTATCATTGAAGTATCTTTGCATCATGTCATTTCTTCCATTTTTCCTTATAAAGGGATGAACTTTCATATGCCCTCAGTTGAAACTCATCCATTTCATGGAGTTGGTTAATTCTTCCTTTCGAAGCATCCCCCCAATTCAAGTTTAGCGCCTTTAATGCCCATAGTGTCTGCTGTTCAAGCTTGATTGGAAGGTAACAAGACTTTCCAAATACCAATTGGTATGGTGACATGCCAATTGGAGTCTTGAATGTGGTGTGGTACGCCTAAAGAGGATCATCCAATTTTCGAGACCAGTCAATCCTATTTGCATTGATTGTTTTTTGCCAGAATACACTTGATTTCTCGAATTGATACTTCCACTTGGCGACTTGTTTGTGGATTATAGGGGGTTGCAACTTTATGCTTAACTCCATATTTGCTCAACAACGCAGCAAACAACCAGTTGCAAAAATGGGACCCTCCATCAATGATAATATCCCGTTGGGGGCCTAACCTTGCAAAAATGTATCGCATTAAGAATTGCGCAACACTCTTCCCATCATTGTTGGGAAAAGCTATAGCTTCTACCCATTTTGAAGTGTAGTCAACTGTCACCAAGATGTACTTGTTTCTGAAAGTGCTTAGAAACAGTCCTATAAAGTCGATTCCCCAAACATCAAACAGTTCAACCTCTAGGATAGGATTTAGAGGAAACTTATGCTTTCTTGATACTCCTCTATTCGTTTGTCATTGAATGCATTTTTTAACAAGAACATAAGAATCTTAATATAGTGATGGCCAATAGTAGCCGCTTTGGAGCACTTCGATGGCTGTGCGCACACCACTATGATGTCCACCAACTGGTGAAGCGTGACACGCATTGAGAATTGCATTTACTTCCACCTCTGGTACACACATTCTAGTTATGTGATCTATGTTTTTTTCTAAATAGGTACGGCTCATCCCAGAAGTACCTCTTTACATTGAACAAGAACTTCTTTTGTTGAAAAAAATTCAGGCCCTCGGGCATAATTCCACACATTACATAGTTTGTGAAATCAGCGTACCAAAGTGAGTTGCCATGGGTTATTATCATCATTTTTTCATCGTGAAATTTTTGCCTCTATGTCCCTCTCACATGTGTCAACAATATTGGTTTCTATCTGAGATAACTGATCTGCCACTTGGTTCTTACACCCCTTTTGATCTTTTACCTCGAAATTAAATGTAACGACTCAGAAAATGATAGGTTAAACTAGACCCTTAACATTTGGGGTAGTGTGACTTTAGGTTGATGTCTAGTCTGTTTTAGAACTTAATAGAACAAGGAAGGAGTCTAGGGTTCAATTGAGGACCTATGCTAACAAGATTGAGTGAAATACCTTTGTTCTTTGGTGGACCTTTTTGCGATGGGGCTGCTTGATCGCCCAAGGGGTTAGGTGAGTCTCCCTTGGGCTCTTGTGCTCGCCTAGTGGACTGCCCTTTTGGCCTAGGTGCTGGACTAATGGGCGAGCTAACTCCTAGCTCACCAACCAATTCGGCGTGTCGCCCATCTTCCCCCCTAGATCGCCTAGTTTGCTGCCCCATTTATGAGCTCACTGGAAATTTGGGTGAGCCAAAGGTGCACTTGGCGAGTCACCTAGTGCCCTTGGTGAGCCTAAGGGTCCAAAGGGCGGGCTTAGATGGGCAAGGGGTGAAATTTTATGTTCGAACTTAAAGTGTCCTTAGTTCTTTCCAAAGTTGAGTCCTCATTATTTTATTCCTTTGATCGCAACTATAAGACCTTTTTAGACTTGAATTCTTTCAATTAAGTCACTCAAAATAGAATTAAAAGAGAACCCACCTCCTCTCAAATATTTCTCTCACTAGAAATCCTCCATTAGAGAAGAAGAAGAAGTGAGCCATTAAAGCTAGGGTTTGGTGATTCCAAGGCATTTCTTCATCAAATTTTCTTGGGGAATCTTAGCAAAGGTCTAGTGATCCTTCATCTAGGGTTAGCTTTCAACCTAGAGTCAATTTCAAAGATGTTTTTCAAAGTTTTCAAATTCGTGAAAAACCTAGGGTTTTACTCAATCTCATGGGTTCCTTCTTCAAATGATTTCAAATGGTTACTAATGTCATATATTGATTGTATTGGTGTTTAATTGATGATTTATGATGAAAATACTCAATGAACCCATGATTTCCTTCAATTCCTAAATTGTGCCTTTATGAAGTGGGTTTGTTGATTATGAAAGCTTATGATTGAAATATGTCTAAATTGCTTGGGTTGTTGAATTGTATCATTATCTATGCCTTAAATATGGTAAATTGTTGGTGTGTTGATGATTTGAGATTCATGACCTTGAAGGCAAATTATGACTAACTTGCTTGTTGAAGTAGAATTGTGCTAGAGATGTTGATCCACTTGAAAGGTGGGGGTATTTAATTACTATGTGATTATTATTATTAGAATGTAATTTTTGTTATTGTTGATAATGTATTCTCAATTGACACTCATGAATGATGAATGATAGAATGTGAAGAGTTTCTTCTAAAGCCATGTTGATTGTATTTAAGTATCTTGAATTGGTAGGTTTAAGGCATTCTTTTCTTGTGTTGATGAATATGACCTTGAATATTGTATCATGAGTTGGTAGGCTTAGGCACCCTCTCTTGTATAATGAATGTGTATTGACATGATAACTATGAATCGATATGCCTATGACATTCCTTTCATAAACAACCTATGAATGTGTCTTGACCTAATGAACATGAATCAGTAAACCTAGTGTTGGTAACCCTTGCTTGATGAGTCTTTGACCTATTCTAATGTGTGTTTTAGGATCGGTAGGCTAGTGGCACCCTTCTATAAAATAATGAATGATAAATCCTTGAATCGGTAGACCCAAATGATGGTACGCATTGCACGGGAGGAAGGGGGGGGGGGGTTTCTCAATTTTAATGATTAATGTCAAGTTTCAATGGATTCTTAGAGAAGGAACCTATACCCCATAGAGCAGCCACAACTTCATCATAACCTTGAACTTCCTCCTCATCAAAATTTGAAAGGACGGCAGGGAGAGGTTCCCCACAAAAAACACCTCACTTACACTAGCCACTGCCTCATCAATCACATAAAGGGTTGAAACCACATGAATGTCACTCAGTTGCTTCATCGATTTGCACACATTGAAAGTAACCTCCTTATCATTTACCGAAATTTCAATTCACCACTTTCAACATCCACAAGGGCTCTTCCGGTAGCCAAAAAAGGCCTACCTAATATAATATGCACCTCAACATCAATCTCACAATCCAAAATAACAAAGTTGGCTGGAAAAATGAACCTATCCATTTTCACTAAGATATCACAAAGTATGCTAATGTGATGTTTAATAGATCGATCAGCCATGAATAGACGCATTGTTGTGGATGTAGGTTCGCCCAACCCTTGTTTTTTGGAAATAGTATACGACATCAAGTTAATACTTGCCCCCAAGTCACACAAAGGTTTGTCAAACTGAAGCATCCCAATAGTACATGGAATAGTTAATGCTCTTGGATCATCTTTCTTGATAATTACATTGTTTGTCATTATGGCACTAAAACTATGAGACACCTCCACCATTTCAAAATCCATACTCTTTTTGTTTGTGACTAATTTTTTCATGAACTTCAGATAGTTCGGCATCTCCAAAAATGCTTCCACTAAGGATGATTTATAGACAGAGTCTTGAAGACATATATAAATATATGGAACTTTGCATCTTTATCCCGCTTCTTGAGTCTTTGAGGGAACGGTGGACTGACTTTGGGAAACGGTTTGATAGACTTTGAAGAAGAAGAAGCCCCATCATAAGATATTTGCAAACCCTTAGTGGTGAGTTGTTTTGGACTTTCCTGAACTTCTTTAGGTGTGTCATTTTCCAGTGCTTGGTCATATTCCTATAAACCAACAACTTCATCTCTTTCTTTACTAGTGTTTGCCTCACCATTCACTTTCACATTGCATCCTATGATTTCCCATTCCGAGTCAACACCACCAAGCATTTATCATGATTAACCTTTGAATCCTTGATCACATCATCATCATACTTCTCTTGTGGTTTGGATTCTAATTGGGCTGAAAGTTGTCTCATTTGATAGTCAAGTTGCTTGATAGAATCTGCATGCAAGTTCACTTTACTGTTCAAGGATAAGAAATCAGCCTTCATTTTTTCAACATTTTTTGTCGGATCCTTCCACCTAGTTTAGAATGCGGGATAACAAATCATTCACCCGAAATCTTCCAGAACTGTCCCTAGATTTTGGGCTATCACCAATGTGCATGTAGCAAGCCTCATAGTCATCTTCTCTCCTTCAAAAGTTATTTTGGTCAGCCCAATCTCAATTGTAACTTCTCTGTCCATCATCACTAAATGTGTTCCAACTTTGATTCCCGCCTGCTTTTAAAAAACGTGGGAAAGAACCTCCCTCTAGTCTTGAAACCTTTTGCACCTATTTGTTGTCCTAAATACCCCTCATGACCTATTTTGTTAATAACTCCATCTAAGACATCATTTTGGCCATGTTTTCATCTCGCTCATGGTTCTTCTCCACTTGCTCTTTTGTAATTCCAAATTTTAAGGGAGACACTTCATCTTCTCTAGTGTATAAAGCACAATTGATTTTTGTCATCTCATCAAGAAAAGTAGACGTTGTTTGATATGGTTGTTGCATGATTCCTCCTCGAACGTGCTAGTCTGCCATACCCCTATTGACTGAATCTAGACTCCGGCAGAAGTATTGTAACAACACATTGTTCGGGAGTCCATAAGTTCTGAATGGGTTCACCATCCACTCTCTTAAAGTTTTGAATATTAACTATCAACTTCACCATCTTCGAGGGATGGAAAAACTTTATATAAAATGCATTAGTGAGCTCTTCCCAAGAAGTAATTGGGTCCCATGGTAAGTCAGCCAACCACTCTGTTGCCTCCTCCATTAGGGAAAAGGGAAACAAACGAAGTTGGACCTACTCCTGAGTGACATTCTTGAAAGAAAATGGCCCACACATATTCACAAAGTTTCAGTTGTGGTCATGCGGATAATCAGTAGCTAGACCTCCAATTAGACACTTCATTTCAACAGTTGCAACATAGTGCTTTTCACATGAAACACTGCATTTCCCACAACCAAAGGAAATCATATAGCCCATGCACTTCCCAATTGATCTTCATTGACATCGTTCAAGTTACTGATTTCATCATTATGTCCAAGTTGGCTAGAATTTCTCCTGTTAACACTTATATCTTCGCCTATCTAAGGGAAGCCAACAAGATACAAAAATAAGTTGATTCAACTACAACACACTAAAAGAACTCTAACACCACTCCCCGATAGTGGTTTCATTTTTTATAACGCTCAACTACGCTTCACCCGATTCTAAGTGTAGGCGGTAAAAATCAAGTATAAACCCAACGAAGTCGACCCATAGTTAGTGATACGGTAAATAATTTAACTACGAAGTATAATAGTGTTCGAATCATTTGTAGAAGTAGAAATTTTTTAAACAATAAAGTAAATTGCAATGGGTTGACAATTAATGTCAAAAGGGGGATTTGATGGAACAATTAACAACTACGAACAATCGGGACTAAACAAGTAGTCAGGGATCCTTGGGAGTGTGATCAATTGAATGCCACTTTCGCTAAATGGGTGATTATTACTTACTAAAAAATATTAAATCTTAGTGCGTAGGCTAGGCTTTAGGTGCAATAGCCATTTCTCAATCACCTATCACGAATCAAGTGAGTTCGATGGAACCTCGAAAAGCATAACACATATAAACAACCCAATACCTGAATCAATCTACTTTTTCAAGCTAACTTAGTATGATTGAATTTATACCCATTTTCTCAAGCTATGTCTACAATAACCCAATCACTACAATTATCAATCAATAATTTTAACTCTAAAACCTTTTTCTCAAGCAAGCTTAGAATACAATGCTAGAATTCTATTCGCCACTACAATTCATCAATTAAAACTCAACTATCAATTTAATCCACTTCAAATCAACAATAAAATCAGTAAATACTAATACCCATAAGCTAATTTAATCATTCAATCACATAATCACATCCCCAAGAATGGAGGTTTTAGCCACACATAATAAAGAGCAAGAAATAGTTATAAACTATGTTTTCCGTCAGTTTGGGTAACAATCCACAAGTCTTCAAAATGCTCAAATTGAATTCAAAATCTAATAAACCTTAAATGTTTACTTAAAAAGTCAAAGAATGATATCAAGAATGAAAACCTCAGAACTGGACTATGCGGGAACTCTCAAAAACATTAGAACTCCTTTTTCTCATTCTCAAAGTTGCAGTTATACGTTCCCATAATTTCCGGTTCGAAGCCAATTGGAAAAATAAGTTGGCTTCAGCGATTAGGTTGGCGATGCGCCGAGTGTTCCTTTCAATCACCTTCTTGGCTTGGATTTTTACCCTTTCTTTGTTGTAAATTTTGGCAATCGAGGTTAGGCTCGCATACTTGTTCGGCGATTCTCCAAGTGCTCTTTTTCTCACCTTTTTTACTTGCCTTTTCACCAACTACTCTGTAACATTCCGCATGCTAAGTTGGTATCTTTGACCATTTCAGTGATTCACTGAATTACTCATACAGTCGCCAAGTTGGTCTTGTCCATGGGCTGGCTTGCTGGAACTTTTGGCGATCTGAAGCTTTAGCGAGCACCGACCTTGTTTTTCTTAAGCTTTTTCAGCTTTTCCCTTCTTTTTGCCCGATAATTTCTTTGTCTTAATCCTTTTCCTTTATTACTACAAATTAGCATTTTAACATCATCTTAGAGCATAAAATAGGCATTGAGGACACTAAAGCTCTGAATAACAAGCCCTAAATGAGTCGAAATTCCTGATTTATTATCATTCTCTACTTTTGGTATAATTCTAAGATATATAGGGTGTTCAGTTCTGGCTACAATATGCCAATTTGTCGGGTTATATTTTGCTAACATGTTGTCTTTCTCATCTCTGTGAATCATTATTTCATTAGGTTTCATGTTTCGTAGTTAAAGATTGAAGACATATTTATCATTGTCCTATTGCAATATATTTCTCTTATTCCATTTCTTAAGAGTTAACTATTTTGCAGCGCTACGTGACAAATATTTATAGTCATTTGGTAAACCTTTTCTGACTGGGATGGGAATGAGTATCAGATGAACTATTTGTTTACAAACTTTATCTTAGACTAATGTAATATTTGAGATCATAAATAAGCATCTACCTACTCAATGTAACTTGTGCCTTTTTAGAAATATGTAATCATAAGGCTACTATATTGGGGAAAGATTGCATGATTATACTGATATTTTGGGGATTTGACAATTTTAGTATTAGTGGTGAACCATATTTGACAGTTACATATGTCATCAACTTTTACTAGAATTCTTCTATTTATTATTGTGATGAATGGTTATTCAAGAGTGTTGTAGTATCAAAAGTGGTTTCTAGAGATTTCCCTCGAGCACAAGATTCTACAAAGTCATTTATGACAACTTTTTGCTTTTTAGGCAAAAGGCACCAGTGGATCCTTTTGGAAATGTCATCTCTCATATTAAAGGTATTGTGCTTAAATTTGCTACTTTTTGTGACAAAGATAAAGGTCTTTCGGGTTGAAAGTCCTTCCAAAAATAATTGCATGGATAGTTTGTCATGACCCAAGGGTACCCCCTAGACGTAACATGGCACATAGGACCCAGAAAGGCATCATGTAAGCCACTTAGCATATCATAACATAACTAAGGAACAATAGAGAGTAAAAACACATTTCATGTCTTAAAATTTTTGTTTAAAGCAAAGCGAAACTCTAGACTTGTCTAATAATGCCATTTATTACAATCGAAATTTGAAATAGGGTCACTGCCTGATGAGTCCATAAATTGGACTCATTTAGAGCTATATTTTGAAGAAATTGTGTCCTCAAATGCTTATTTTATCTCGATATCTGATGAAAACCTTTAAGTTTCATGTATTTTAAGTATGAATGAAAGCATGGACACGATCGAGCAAAAAGGAGCAAAAGAAGCTAAAAGAACGAAAAAAGGAATATCTGCGAATCACCGAACCCATTCAGCGAGTCACCAATAGATCACATTTTTACCTTCTGTTCCACTGTGCTGAGCCCTGAAGGAAAGGAGAAAATCGGCGGTGAAAAGGAGCAGTCGGCATATCGCCGAACGACTCTACGAAGCAGTGTTACATTACCCAATGATCTAGCACACGAAAATGCTGAAGGAAACGGATGAAAGGTGACAAAGTAGACCAAAGTATGGATCGCCGAGTTCATCGGCGATCCCGACTAACGTCACCAAAAGATCCTTCGGAGCACATTTTCTGAAAACTATAAATACTAGTTCAGCTTTTATTCATAGTAGTGAATTCTACCTTATTTTTACCTAGTTTTAAGATTATTAACTTTTAGAGAGAGTGTTTGAGACATTCTCCCTTAGTTTTGGGGAGGGTTTTGAAGAACTTGGAGCTTTCAAGGGTTTCAGTTTCAAGAAATTGGACTTGGGTCTCTGGGATTCTTCATTCTTGGCCTGTAACAAGACTTAAAACTTCATACCCATTTGAATGAAAGCTTATTTAGGTATAAATTTTTATCTCTTGATGTATGGCTAAAAACCTCAATTCTTAGGGAGTGATTTTGTGAATATGGGTTACATTTGTTGTTGGGTCTTGCTTGCTGATAGTTTATCCACAGTTTAAATGTGATTTCGTTTAGTGGTTGTGGATGAATCTAATGAGGTTGTAGTTGCAAATATAATCTCATATATGTGTTTTTGGCTTGCTCAAGAGAGATGTCGTAAAACTAAGACCACTAGATTGATGGCTAGTTTAAGTGGGTTCAAGATGAGGTTCAGCTTGAGAGAGTGAACCCTAGTCCCATGTCCACACAATCAACTCGAGAGGGTAAGTGGGTTAACGCGTAGGCTGTTCTTAATGCGGCAAGTGGGTGTCCTAGAGGAACCCGCTTGAAACAGGGTAAGTTGCCCGAGAGAGAGCTTATTCTCTTTAAAGTCTAGCCTAGTCAGAAATACTCTATGAATTTACTATCACAAGCATGTGTCCAGTGATTTAGTCTATTATGTATTCCTATCACATCCCAAGAATACCGTCTCCATACTTGTATTTTTTCCTTATTTTCACTGTTTTAGTTATTTCTTTCTTACAAACCCACACTTGAATATTTGATGCTTGCGTCACCCTATTTAATCTACTATGTTTTTACTCGTTAATGTCTTTAGCTACGATTAACTTTGGCACATTTGCACTTAACCACTAATTTTCACGCCCACTCTCTTTGGACAATCCCAACTCTTGGTTGGGTTACTAAACTATTGTACAATCGTAGACACTTGCATCAAAAGTTGTGTCTTGATTACGCAAATATCACAACCCTTAACATGATAGTTCTCAAATGAAAGTACAAGAAAAGAACCTAGAAAATCATCATCCGTCCTCGAACCATGAGGACTCACCAATGAGCAAGGATAATACTCTATCCAAGCTTTTGCACAAGAAAGAGATCACCTCAAGGATAGGAACTTACACTTGTAGAAGATGTAGAAGAAATATGGGTTAGTACAAAATTCACCAAGTATGATAGTCATGCAAGAAATCATTGAAAATATGCTAAAAAGGACATTTTTGTTGAAAGGCATGCATTTTACCAAGTTGAACTCATCATGCATACATTGGAAATCATAAGTCATAAACCATATTCTCATGCATAGATCATCATATTATAATAGCAACATATGATAAGTACTCTCAAAGTCTACTTGTTCAATGCATGAGTACGATCCCATACGCCTACCCATACTAATTAAATCTTCTTGAGTAGCTATGGTATATAATTCATCTTTGTTCATATCAACATATTTAGGGAATAAGCCTTAACCGACGTAGACCATGTGAGCTAACAAGAAATCCGGTGTCTACCCCACACCGAAGAGTGGTGTCCTACTTGCCTAAGGTAGAACCATACTCTCAGCTTAAGTAGATCCACTAGCTAAAGACTTATGCGGGCATATAGTTATGAGATAAGGAGATTGCTACTAGAAACCCAACCTCAACTAACGGAAGAGCTTCCATTCCAAGAGAATGCTATTAGAAAAACCCAACGTCTACTAACGGAAGAGCTCCCATCTCATATCAATATCCAATCGGTGCTAAGCATTGATTCCCACAATTTACATATTAAGTCTTGACTTAAGTTCATAATCATGGAAGAATGTCTTGACAATCAATCCAACATAATCATAATATAGCTCCTAGATTCATTAGGTAAGACTAGTCTTCCAACCTTTGAATCATCATATATGACAAACCTTTCACATTATCATATTCATACATAAATGTGTTCATGATGATAACAACCAAACACAACAACAACTAGATCATGATCATATTCACTTTACGCTCAAAGTGTTCTTATGGCTCCTACATAGCCCGCATAATCATGCATAATTCACATATCTTGCCTTTCAAAGCCACAAGTCATCAACACATCCACATTTACTAATAGACATGAATGGTAGCATGATTCAAGTAACCCAACTATAATAACATAATCTCATATCAATCCTTCTAGAATCAACAATTCACATCATAAGAGCCAAATTTGGGAAATTAGGGATTTCATATGTTCTTGGGGGAATTCATCATAAATAAAGAATAGATCATCAATTCAATCATAATCCATCATAAATCAACAATTAAAAATGTTTTTGGTAAGAACCCACAATATTGGAGTCAAACCCTAACTTTGGAAAAATAACTAGTTTTGAAATTCTATTTGGAAGGATTCCTTGGATGGAAATTATCCGAGGATGAAAGACTAGCTTATCTTAGTAATGATTCTTCAAAGAAATTGAGTGAAATAGCCCTGATTCTTCAAGCCCTAGCTCCAATTTTACTATTCTTCTTCCTTGAGTTTTAGAGTCTGAAATATTGTGTAGAAGATGAACTTTTTTATTTGATTTGGGTATTTATGAAAAATGACTTAGTTTAGGTGAATTTGACTTTAAAACAACCTATATAGTGACTTTAAACTTACCCAAAACGGCCTCACTTTACTAGGACTTAAAAAGGAAAAGACCCACTTAACCCTTACTTAAATGACCTTGTCAAGGTGGCACGAGGGGCCCCACAAGCCGTGGTCATGAACACGAACTGTGGTCCCACTCATGGACCTGAGGAAGTGGGTACGCCCTTGGTGCCTTAAGCTCACAAGCCCAAGGCATTCTCACGAGGGTCTCCACGAGCCGTGGTCAACACCACTGACCGTGGTCCCTCTCATGGACCTTGAGGCAGTGGCTAGCTCACTTGTGCCTTAAGCTCACATACCCAAGACAAGTTCACGAAGGGCTCCACAAGCCGTGGTGGAGACCACTGGCCTTGGTCCCTCTCGTGAACCTTGAGGTAGTGGCTAGGCCACTTGCTTGCCACTCTCAATGGTCAAAGCAACTCCACGAAGCCTCCCACGAGCCGTGGTCAAGACCGCTGGCCATGGTGGTGGCTGTGAAGTTGGGGGGAGTGTTGGCCAAGGTTAGGGCAGCGTTGGCCTTTGGTTTTGGCTTTGCCCCTTTAGCCTTGACTCCTGTAGCCCTTATTACAACCCTAGAAGGTCTACTAAGATACGAGGAGTCATTTTACGATTCTAACCCTTACGTTTAGCGCTAGTTTAGTCTATATTTTCTGGAGTGTTACATTATCTCCCCCTTAGGAACATTAATCCTCGAATAACGATCTAGACACCTTACGGAAGTAAAGACTCAAGACCAGCAGCCTATAATGCATGCAACATAGAAATAATGCACAATTTAAAGGAGGAAACATCATTCCATCTCAAAACATAATCAATGCAATACAAGGGAGTAGGAACTACATCTAACAACCCAGTATGCATGAAACTTACTATTTTGCATATTCATAGGAGGAACTACATTCTCCAACTAAAATCATGCTCAACACAACATCATGGAGCCAATATACCAATAGTCGCAAAAGCATACTAAAGCATGTTCACCAACACATCTCATAAAGTCAAATAGGCAACTCATACTAAATGCACAACAACATGAGGAACATAAATATTGAAAACTCATTTTCTTACTAAACATGAATTTCATCAAGAACATGCATAACATAAGGAAATCATGGAAAATCTCACATAACACACATGACTGCCAAAACACTAAAACTCAAGAGGAACTACTCACCTCAAGCTTGATTGGGAGTAGAAGGCAAGAGATGAGGATATCGGGGAGTCATATCGGCCTCGGCCTCCCAAGTAGCACTCTCAACTAAATGATTTCTCCATTAAACCTTCACGGAAGCTACTTCTTTGTTTCTCAATCTCTTGACTTGCCGGTCAAGGATCTCTACCAGAACCTTTTCATAGGAAAGGCTTTCATCAAATCCAAAGGAATAATGGACACCTTTTAAGCATGGAAACATGAAATACCAGATGAACCGGGGCCAACTCATTTGGCAACACCAACTCATAGGAAACATTCCCAATACACTTCAAAATTTGATGTGGGCCCACATACCGGGGGCTAAGCTTTCTCTTTTTGCCAAACCCCATCACACCCTTTATAGGAAATATTTTCAAATAGACCCAATCATGAACTCCAAATTCTAGATCCCTACTTCTAACATCGGCATAAGACTTTTTCCGACTTTGGGCCATTCTTAACCTCTCTCTAATGAGCCAAACTTTCTCAATAGCCTTATAAACCGATTCGGGACCAACGAGAGCAATCTCAACTACTTCAAACCAACCAACCATAGACCTGCATCTCCTACCATACAAGGCTTCAAAAGGGGCCATACCGATACTTGAGTTGTGACTATAATTGTAGGCAAACTCTATCAACGACAAGTGGTCATCCCAATTACCCTTAAAATATATAACAAACGCCCTCAACATATCTTGTAAAGTTTGAATGGTGCATTCCACTTGACCATCCATTTGAGGGTGGAAAGCGGTGCTAAGCTTCACCTTAGTACCAAGCTCTTTTTGGAATGACCTCCCCAAGTGTGAAGTAAATTGAGTACTCCAGTCTGAAATAATAGAAAAAGGAACTCCATGTAACTTCACTATCTCCTTTATATACAATTTAGCATAGTCTTCCGCCGAAAGAGAAACCTTGACGGGAATAAACTGGGCTGATTTTGTTATCCTATCAACAATGACCCAAATAGAATCGTGTTGCCTTCGAGTTCGAGGAAAACCCACAATAAAATCCATGTTCACCTCTTCCCACATCCAAGTGGGAATTTGTATATCTTGCAAAAATCCCCCTGGCCTTCGGTACTCAAGCTTAACTTGTTGACAATTAGGACATTTGGCTACAAATTCTGCAATATCCTTTTTCATACCATTCCACCAATAGATTTCTCGTAGATCACGATACATCTTGGTGGCTCCCGGATGAATAGAATATCTAGAAGCATTAGCCTTTTCTAAAATATTCTTCCTCAAACCATCAACATCCGAAACATATGATCGACCTAGGTACTTAAGTACTCCATCTCCCCCTCGGGAGAAAGCCTCAACGGACTTCTTGAGTTCCAATTCTTTCAACTCAACTAATATAGGATCAAGGTCTTGTTTAGACTTCACATCTACCACAAAGGACGATACGGAGCCATTATGAACCGTGAGACCACCCTTAGGGGAATCTACTAGTTGGACACCTAACTAGGCTAATATATGTACCTCACGAACCAATTCCTTCTTTGCTTCCTCTACATAAGCCACACTACCCATGGATAATCTACTAAGTGCATCCACTACTACATTAGCTTTGCCAGGGTGGTAAAGGACACTCATCTCATAATCCTTCAAGAGTTCTAACCACCTTTTTGGTTAGAGATTCAAGACTTTTTGACTAAACACATATTGAACACTTTTTTGATCAGTGAAAACATCGATGTGGACCCCATACAAGTAATGTCACTATATTTTCAAAGCCACTACTACCGCTACTAATTCAAGATCATGGGTCGGATAATTCTTCTCATGTACTTTGAGTTGCCTTGAAACATAGGCAATCACTTTCCCATTTTGCATGAGGACACATCCCAAACCACTCTAAAGGCATCACAATATACCACTAATCCATTGGTACCCTCCGGTAAGGTCAACACCGGAGTGGAAGTAAGTCTATCTTTCAACCCTTGGAAGCTTTTCTCACAAGCCTCCGACCACTCAAATTTAGCCTTCTTTTGAGTCAAGGTCGTCAACGGAGAAGTAATGGAGGAAAATACCTCAAAAAACCTCCTATATATCCAGCCAAACCCAGGAAGCTTCTAATAACATAACGAGTAAGAGGTCTAGGCCAACTTTTGACTGCATCCATCTTTTTACGATATACCTTAATATCCTTGCTTAACATAATACGCCCAAGGAAATGAATCTTAACCAAAACTCACATTTACTAAACTTTGGAAATAGTTGGTAGTCTTTTAAAACTTGGAACACAACCCTCAAATGGTCCATATGTTCACCCTCAGTCCTCAAATAGATCAAAATATCATAAATAAACAAGATCACAAACATATCAAGGTATTGTCGGAACACTCTATTCATTAGGTCCATGAATGCCGCTGGGGCATTCGTCAACCCAAATGACATAACCACAAATTAATAGTGTCCATAGTGGGTCCTACAGGCTCTCTTGGGAATATCAACCCCTCTCACCCTTAGTTGATGGTAACCCAAACGAAGATATATTTTGGAAAAATAGTTATCCCCTTGAAGTTGATTAAGCAAGTAATCAATTCTCGGAGGGGATATTTATTCTTAATGGTCACTTTGTTCAATTGACAATAATCGATGCACATTCTAAGAGACCCATCCTTCTTTTTAACAAATAATACCGGAGCACCCCAAGAAGAGATACTCGGTCAGATAAAGCCCTTATCTAATAAATCCTTGAGTTGCTCTTTAAACTCCTTCAACTCGATCGGAGCCATTCTATAAGGAGGAATAGAGATAGGTTGCATATCTGGTAAAAGGTCAATGCAAAAATCTATTTCCCGCTCGGGAGGAATGTCGGGCAAGTCATGGGAAAAGACATTCAGAAATTCATTCATCACGGGGAACGACTCTAGAGAAGGGGTTTCGGACTCAACATCCATCAGCCTAACAAGATGATAAATGCACCCCTTGGAAATCATTTTCCTATCTTTGAGACATGAAACAAATTGACCTCTAGGGATATAATTGCCCCCCTTCCACTCTAAAATAGACCATTCGGAAATTGAAATCTTAGCACCCGAGTCCTACAATCTATAGAGGCATAACATGCATACATCCAATCCATACCCAAAATTACATCAAAATCTAACATGTCCAATTCTACCAAATCAACCAAGGTAACTTTGTGAGACAAAGAAATAGGATAACTTCTATAGACTCTTTTCTCACTACCGAGTCACGAACCGGGGTAGAGACCGGAAAAGGTTCTACTAACACTTCAGGGATTATTTCAAACTTCATAGCCACAAGAGGTGTAACAAAGGAAAAAGTGGCACCAGGGTCTAACAAAGCATATACATCAATAGAAAAGACTTGCAACATACTAGTCACCATATCCGGAGACCTCTCTTGGTCACCTCGAGATTGGAGAGCATAAAAGTGGTTTTTATTTTGAGCATTGGACTTTGAACCACTTAGAGGATCTTGCTTGGCCTCTTTTGCCTTTGCCACTAGTGTTTGACAATCTCTCATATTGTGGCCGTTTTTTCCAACACCATAGCACCAATCCGAACCAACTAGGCATTTACCCTCATGTTTTCTACCACACTTTGCACAATTAGGCCTAGCAACATATGAACCACCACTATTGCCTCCTTGAGGTTTAGGGTTGGAACCCCTATCATTGTTGGCCCTTGAGGGAACACTAGAGAAGCCTTTGCTGGAGAACCTTTGTTTGAACCTTTGTAGACCTTGTCCATCGGACTTAGAATTGGAGAAGTTCCCATCACCTGTTCTATCCCTCTTTACCTCCATATTCATTTTCTTGAGCTTTTGTTCCTCAATTTGTTCGGCATGGACCATAAGACTTGAAATATTCGTACTTGGGATAAGCATTGCCGAATGACATTCATTGACTACCAAGTCGACATTCCCGTCACAAATTTATTAATTATAGCCCTTGAGTCTGTCACCATGGTTGGAGCATACTTGGATAGTTGGGTGAACTTTAGAGCATACTCTTTCACACTCATACCCCTTTGATGAAGGTTATTAAATTTTTTCATCTTTCGTTCCCTCAACTATAAGGGAAAGAACATATCAATGAATGCTTCCTTGAACAGCTCGCAATCTATGGGACCCGCTCCTCTTGGCCTCTCACCCTTTCGTTGTCCAAACCAAACTTGAGCTACATATTTTAGTTGGTAGGCATCTAGCTCCGCCTTATCCTCCAAAGACAACCCCATAGCGTCAAGTATCTTGCAAACCTCATCAATAAATTTTTGGGGATCCTCTTCCACCTTGGAACGAAGAAACTCGGGAGGATTCATTCTTGTAAAATCCATCAACCTAGAAGCCACGGTATTCACATTAGCGTTCACACAGGGCCCAACTTCATTATTGGCTTGAGCTATCAGAGCTTAGGCTTGAATTTTCACGGCTTTATAATTTGCATAGTAGATCTAAACTCTCCTTGAGTCATATTTTCCACCACAGGATCAACCGAAGCTTGATTGACTTGAGGAACTTGATTACCTTGAGGAACTCCTTGATTCACATTCTCTTCTTCCACCCTTGTAGCATTTTCCCTTCGTTTATTCATTTCCTGAAGACACAAGAGAAGGGTTAGGAAAGGAACATTTATAGAGTTAAACTCTAAGGCACGACTCAAGAATAATGAAAGAAGTGAAATTTCCTAAACATCTTATAGCCTCTCACTCATAAATGCGGCATGCTTCACACTCATGAATAAGACTCTACTAGATGTGGCTTATGAGACATCATCGTAGAAACATTCTAAACCTTGTGCTCTGATTACAAAGTTTGTCACGACCCAAGGTTATGCCCTAGACGTAACATGGCACATAGGAACCTGAAAGTCACCGTGTAAGCCACTTCGCATATCATAACATAAGTAAGGAACAATAGAGAGTAAAAACACATTTCATGTCTTAAAAGTTTTGTTCAAAGCAAAGCGGGTGTCTAGACTTATCTCATAATTCCATCTATTACAATTGAAATTTCAAATATGGTAACAACCCTTAACAAGATAATTCCCAAATGAAGTACAAGAAAATAAACTAGAAAATCATCATCCCTCCTCGAAACATGAGGACTCACCAATGAGCAAGGAGAATACTCTATCCAAGTTTTTGCACAAGAAAGAGATCACCTCAAGGACCGGAACCTAAACTTCTATTAAAGGTAGAAGAAATATGGGTTAGTACAAAAATGCACTAAGTACGATAGCCATGCAAGAAATCATTGAAAATATGCTAAAAAGGATATTTTGTTTCCATGCATTTTACCAAATTGAACTAATCATGCATACATTGAAAATCATAAGTCATAAACCATATTGTCATGCATATATCATCATATCAGAATAGCAACATATCATAAATACTCTCAATGTCTACATGTGCAATGCATGAGTACGATACCATACTCCTACCCATACTAAGTAAATCTTATTGAGTAGCTATTGTCTATAATTGATCTTCTTGTTCATATCAACATATTTAGGGAAAAATCCTTAAACGACATAGACCATGTGAGCTAACATGGAATCCGATGCCTACCCCAAACCGAAAAGGGGTGTCCTACTTGCCTAATATAGAATAGTACTCTTAGGTTAGGTGGATCCACTAGCTAATGACCTATGTGGGAACATAGTTATGGGATAAGGGGATTGGTACTAGAAACCCAACCTCAACTAATAGAAGAGCTTCCATCCCAAGAGATTGCTATTAAGAAAACCCAACCTCAACTAACGGAAGAGCTCCCATCTCATTTCAATATCCACTCAGTGCTAAGAATTGATTCCCACAATTTACATATTAAGTGTTGACTTAAGTTCATAATTATGGAAGAATGTCTTGACAATCAATCCAACATAATCATACTATAACTCATAGATTCATTAGGTGAGACTAGTCTTCCAACCTTAGAATTATTATTTATGACAAACCTTTCACATCATATTATATTCATACATAAATGTTTTCATGATGATAACAACCCAACACAACAACAACTAGATCATGACCATATTTACTTTACTCCAAAGTGTTCTTATGGCCCTTTCATAGCCCTCATAATCATGCATAATTCACATATAATGCCTTTCAAGGCCACAAGTCATCAACACATCCACAATGACTAAAATACACATGAATGATAGCATGATTCAAGTAACCCAACTATAATAAGCATAACCTCATATCAATCCTTCGAGAATCAACAATTCACATCATAAGATCCAAATTTGGGAAATTAGGGATTTCATGGGTTCTTAGGGGAATTCATCATAAATCAAGAATAAATCATGAATTCAATAATAATCCATCATAAATCAACAATTAAAACGTTTTTGGAAAGAACCCAAAAGATTAGAGTAAAACCCTAACTTTGGGGAAATCACTAGCTTTGAAATTCAATTTGGAGGGACTCCTTGGATGGAAATTATCCAACGATGAAAGACTAAAATACCTTATAAATGATTCTTCAATTAAATTGAGTGAAATAGACTTTAGTCTTCAAGCCCTAGCTCCAACTTTACAATTCTTCTTCCTTGAGTTTTAGAGAGAGAAATATTGTGCAGAAGATGAATTATTTTATTTAATTTGGGAATTTGTGAAAAATGACTTAGTTTAGGTGAATTTGACTTAAAAACAACTTATATAGAGACCCTAAACTTACCCAAAACAACCTCACTTTAATAGGACTTAAAAAAGAAAATACTTATTTAACCATTACTTAAATGATCTTGCCCAAGTGCCACGAGAGGCCCCACGAGCCGTGGTCACACTCGTGAACTTGAGGCAGTGGCTAGGCACTTGGTGCCTTAAGCTCACAATCCCAAGGCATTCTCACGAGGGGAACCACGAGCCATGGTCAATACCACTGGTTGTGGTCCCTCTCATTGACATTGAGGCAGTGGCTAGGCCACTTGTGCCTTAGGCTCACATGCCCAAGGCAACTTCACAAAGGGCTCCACTTGCCGTGGTCCCTCTCGTGAACCTTGCAATGGCTAGGCCTCTTGCTTGCCAACCTCAATAGCCAATGAAACTCCACGAAGCCTCCCATGAGCCGTGATCAAGACCACTAGCCGTGGTGGTGGCCGTGAAGTTGGGGCAGCCTTGGTCTTTTGCTTTGGCTTTGCCCCTTTAGTCGTGACTCTTGTAGCCCTTATTACGACCATATAAGGTCTACTAAGCTACGGGGAGTCATATTACGATTCTAACCCTTACGTTTAGCTCTAGTTTAGTCTACTATTTTCCAGACTGTTACATAGTTATAAGATTCTCTTTTTTGGGATTCGTCCTATTTTAGAGGATTATCTCTGAGAAGATTTTTACGATAGACGTAAGGAATTGGCGAGCACAATAATTTAGAGAAATTCATTACTTCCCGATGTTAGTTGTCATACCATATTTTTGGATGTCGGGTGTTGAAGGATGAGGTGGTACAAGACAAGGTAAATAAAATGGTAAAGAGGCCTTTGCAACTACTTAGAAGTAATATTTAGTATATTTCAATTAGATTTTCTTCTTATAGGATCAGGTTTACTTTTATTGAAGAAGCTTGTAATTATATATTACTATCTTAGTATTTAATTGTTCTTAATTGTATGATCATGAATGTTTTATTATTATCGTGCATTTTTTATTAATTTATTCTTTATTTATGCAATTTTATTTTATTTTAAAGTAATATCATATATGAAATAAATAGATATTTGTAGTTAGTTACAAATATAACTTCAAAGGATTCATTTTTACCAACAACTAGATTAAAATTTTCAAGAAGAATATTTTCGTCACAAAATAAATTATTTTTTCATAAGTTGACTACATCTAGTGACAAAAATATTTATTAGTAATCATAACAATTTATAGTAACAATTCTATGTTGTTGGGAAAAACAATACTTTTGGTGAAAAGATGATACATTTAACTACAAAATTGCTATTTTTTATAATAATTAATTTGTCACTAATTTATACATTTAAGGACAAAACACTTACTAGTGACGAAATTATATTTCTTCAACTACGAAATACATATAACTTAGATACTATTGGTGTCGTGAGGGATTGAACTAAATAACTAGTGACTATGTAGTTTTGTCATTGTTAATTACCTTTTTAGTAACAAAATCATATTATTAACTACAAAAGAAAGCAGTTTTTATGACAAACAAATTCGTCACTAATGCTACGCATAGAGAGAAGACTTTTTTTTAGCAGTTAAAATATCTTTTTAGCGACGAAGCAGTATATCGTCTTTGCATAAATTTAGCGACCCGCATTTAGTGAGGACAGGTTGACAAATTTTTTTCGTCCCAAAAGATATTTTGTGATAGAATATGAGTTGCAAGTGACGAAATCATTTTTCCCTAATATTCAAACTTTATGGAATTTTTCATTGATAAATCATGAGTTTTAACATCAAATTGTGGTATTTTGGTGGATTAACAACAAGGTTATCAAAAACCCAAGAATTTAGTAAAATGGTGATTTTGAAGTGGCTTCGATTCTACTTTTTTCAAAATGATTTTTCACCAATGAGTTACCAAAGCCTTAAACATCATTTTCTATTTTTTTTCTGGCGTCAAACCTCCATTTTGATATTGGGTTTTGAGTTGCTTGACCCATTTTCTTACATAATTGATGTGGGAAGTGTTGTTTCAGTGATTGGGAAAATTTGTTTATTTTAGATTTTATGGATTTGGAAGTTGTTCGGAAAGGGAAGACTCAACTTTTGGAGAGATTGTTGATTCATTTAAGGCAAGTGACTTCATAAACCTTGTTTTCTAGTTGAATTTTTATGCTTTCTTCGTTTCTTGTGTGTTGGGAATAAAGTGGATGAGGTGAAGAGTTATATTATCCCCTTTTACATCTAAATGAATAAAAATGTGTTGAAATGAAAAGGGCTATGTATTGAACATGATGATGTGAATTGCCTTAATGCAACCCTTATTGATTAATTGATGAAATTCTTGAAAGCAAGAATGTGGACTTGAATTGTGCAAATTGTTGTCTCTTTTATGTGGTGTAATACTGCTTGCGTATTTTGGTCATTGAATACCGGTATGAGGCATGTGATGATTGTGATGCTGAAGTCTTTATCGAAAAGAGTTATTTTGCCGAGGTATTTGCCGGTGAGTGCTATTATGCCAAGGTCTTTCCCGACAAGTGTTGTGATATTGAGGTCATTTTCGGCAAGTGTTTATAAAGTCGATGAAAAATAGTTTCGGCTATTTATTTGATATTGAGCCAATGGTAAATGGTTCTAGCTAGTGATTGATATAAAGTTGATGGGAAATGGTTCCGACTAGTGATTTGATATAATACCCATGGGAAATTGCTTTGGCTAGTGATATTGTGCCGATGGAAAATGGTTCCGATAAGAGGTTGTTCATTGTGAATTGATGCCTTTGTTGTATACGCGTGACTTGTTTGCTAATTGTGATTGATGGACTTGTTGCGTGTAACTACACTACTTGACATTGAGATTGACTTATTTGATCTGTTTGATTGTTGAATTGCACAGATTTGGATTGTGAATTTTGGGCCGGTGAGCCGTGTAATTTAGAATTGGTATATATGTTGGGTTGATTTCTTTGCATGTCATAGTTTGAGGAGGTTCGGTTGGTGTGTAAGGGGTATCCATTTTCTAGCTAATTGCTTTGTTTAGTAGGTTTCTTGTTGGGTATCGTGTTGTTGGTACTCAACCCTTCTACACTTGTGCAGGTTCTGTGCTCGGACCCATGTGATCTGTTTCTTATTCTCTAGATCTCGATGCTTGTCAAGGACTTGAAGAGGTAGCTTCTTGTCATTTAGCGGGCCCTCATTTTCCTTTTCGTAAACTTTGTTCTATTTGAGAAACAAAAAAATAGACTTGTATTTATTTCTTTATCCCACACTTATGTATTAAGTGGCTTGTACACGTGACAACAAATTTTTTGGGGTTTAAATAGAAGAATAAGTTTTCTGCTTTATCTTGTTCTTGTTCTTACATTAATTCCATTTTATTTCGTTTTGTTACGTTAAGACTGACTTGTATTAGTAGGAATAGAAAAGTTTCATCATGTCCATTTTTAGGTTATGACAATGGGTATCAGATCCCCAAGTTCATAGGTCTCACGTATGTAAAAGCCAAATCTAAGTAGAGTCCTGAATATTGGCACGGAGACGCATGTACATATCTTCAAGAGGCTCTTAAGATTGTTAGGAAACCTCATTTTATTTTTCCTTTATTATCGTGTATGGTTACCTTCACTAGTGCTGAGTTGCCGCATGTTGTTTTGGCAGAAACCGAGGACCAGAGCTTCTCCTTTCATAAGGGAAACTTTTCGAAAAAACCATTTCTCCCTTCATGAACTCCACATCACAGACTTTCTTATCTACACAGGACTTTTGTCTACTTTGTGCTTACCGATGTTGTTCTCGTATCAATGCAACCTTCTCTAACGCTTGTTGAACCAAATTTGGCCTAATAATTGCGCTTCACCAACTCCAAACCATCAGATTTGTGATCGATATTTGCGACCATATAAAGCCTCAGATGGCTCCATTATTATAAGCAAATTTTGCCAGAGGCAACTGATAATCCCAATGACCACCAAAATCAATCGCACAAGCTCGAAACAAGTCCGTCAAGATTTGAATAACTCGTTCAGATTGTCCGTCAGTTTGGGGATGAAAGGTTGTACTCAACTCAACTTGTGTACCCAACGACTTTTTAAAGGACTTCCAAAACTTAGTAGTGAACCGTGCACCTCGATCTGATATTATTGAAATAGGCACCCCGTGAAGTTGAACTATATCTCGAAGGTAAATATATGTTAACTGCTTCGCGGTATGAGTAACTCGAACTGGTATGAAATGGGTAGATTTTGTGAGTTTGTCCACAATCACCCAAACTGAGTCATGTGTCTTGAAAGTATTCGACAACCCAATGACCAAATCCATAGTAATCCTCTCCTAGTTCCACTCTGGAATAATAAAGTTTTGCATTTCTCCACCTGCTTTTTGATGTTCTTATTTGACTTGTTGATAATTTAAGCAACTAGTCACATGTTTCAAAATATCAGCCTTCATACCTTTCCACCAGTATAATCAACGCAAGTCTTGATATATCTTCGTAGCGCCTGGGTGGATGAAGTATTGTGAGCTATGAGCCTCTTCTAGTATTACCTGTTTCACATTACCCACTAATGGAATACACAATCTACCATATCGACGTAGAACGCCCTCGCCATCAATGGATAATTACTTCACACCCTCATTCTACACTTGATCTCGTAGTTTAGCAAGTTGAGGATCGTCATATTGGCAAGTCTTGGCTTAACTAAGGATGATTACACCACCATACCTGCAGCAATGTATGATCAATCCGAATTCACTGATTGGCTAAAGCCTAAATATCCATACCCATAAGTCGCCTTTCAGCAATAATAAAGGTCATGCTACACATAGACTTTCTACTCAAGGCATCTGCCGCCACATTCGCCTTTCCAGGATGATATAAAAGAGTAAGATCATAATATTTAAGTAGCTAAAACCACTGTCTCTGCCTCAAATTCTAATCTCTTTGCTTGAATATGTATTGTAAACTCTTCTGAGTAGTATAGATTGCACATGGTTCACCATAAAGATATTGACGCCAAATCTTGAGTGCAAATATTATTGTGGTCAATTCTAGGTCGTGCGTCAAAATATTCTTCTCATGAATCTTTAGCTATCGGGAAGCATATGCCACCACTTTGCCATTCTGCATTAATACACAACCCAAACTGATTCCAGACGCATCAAAATAAATTGTGAAACCATCCTCCACGGTAGGTAGGGTCAAGACTGGAGTCGTAGTCAATGCAATCTTTACTTTCTTAAAACCATCTTCACATCCATATGACCATTGAAAAATCACACCTTTCTAAGTTAAACGTGTCAAAATAGCGGCTATCTTTGAGAAACCTTCCATAGACCATCTATAGTATTCGGCCAGCCCTAAGAAACTGTGTCTCTCCATACGAGTATTAGGTCAAGGCCAATCGTGAACTGCTTATATCTTCCTTTGATTCCATATCGTGACACCACATTTCTTAAAAAGAACACTATGCGCAACCAGAACTCACATTTTGAGAACTTGGCATAAAGCTGTCATTCTCAAAGTGTCTGCTATACAACTCTCAAGTGGTGTTCATGTTCGGCCTCACCCCGTGAGTAGACCAAAATATCATCAATGAATACAATCACAAAATATTCTATTATGGCTTGAATACTCTGTTCAAGAGGTCCATAAATGTTGCGGGTGCATTAGTTAGTCTAAAAGACATCACCAAAAATTTGAAGTGCCCATATCAGGTCTGAATGGCTGTCTTAGAGATATCTTCAGTCTTAACTCTCAACTGATGATAACCTGATCTCAAGTCAATTTTGGAAAAATGAGTGGCACCTTGTAGCTGATCAAATAGATCATCAATATGAGGCAAAGGGTATTTATTCTTGACTGTTACCTTATTCAGCTGCCTGTAGTTGCTACATATTCTCATCGAGCCATCTTTCTTTTTCACAAATAACACTAGTGCATCCTAAGGAGATACACTAGGCCTGATGAATCCCTTATAGAGTAGATCTTGGAGTTGAACCTTCAATTCTTTCAACCCAACTAGAGCCATATGATATGGAGGAATAGCGATAGGTTGAGTCCCTGGCACTAAATCAATGCTGAAATGAATTTCCCTCATCGGAGGTAACCTATGTAAGTCTTCTCGAAACACATTAGTGAATTCACGAACAACTGGGACACTATAAATAGTAACATCCTCCCCTCGAGTATTATGAACAGTAGCAACAAAACCCAAGTACCCATGATTAAGCATTCGACGTCATTTACATAAGATATTATATTTCCATATGTCAGCGGAGTCGTGCCTTTCCATACTAAAGGTGGTCCTCCAGAAAAATGAAAATGTACCAGCTTAGCATGACAATCAACCAAAGCATAACATGATGCTAACCAATCCATGCCCATAATCACATCAAAGTCAGACATCGACAACTCTAGTAGAGAAACTCTTGTGTCCTTGCCCTAAACAGATATCACACAATCTCTATACACTCTATCCACTGATAAAGTCTCCCCCACTGGGATCATAACCATATATGGCACAGTAAGAATCTCAATGCTCCGTTCTAAAAATATAACAAACGACAGAGATACATACAAATACGTAGAACCAGGATCAATAAGAGCATATGCCTCATGAGAATCGATAGTGATGATACATGTGACTACTGCATTTGGTTCCTCGATATCATGTATGACCATAGCAAATAATCTCGGTGGTCCACCTATTCCCTGAGCAACCTTGTCCCCGAGCACCTTGTGGAGCGGCCCCAGTTGGCTGAACCTAAGCTTGTGCCCCTGCAACATTCCTCTGCATGTGTGAAGTAGGTTGACCAGTACTAGACTCTCCCTTAGGACAAAATTTAGAAATATGTCTTCTTTCACCACAAGTATAACAAAGACCACCAATACCAACATAACGACCACTATGATTTCTACCACAAGTGGAACACCTAGGATGTTGTCCGGATGGAAGGAACTATTACCCTTCTTCTACATTTGTTGTTGTCTATGTCTAGCCTGATGCTCACTACTAGAAGACTGTACCATTGACCCTGACTTAGTAGGTCTGGACTGCCCACGATGAAAACCACTATTGCCCCATGATGAAGCGCCATTAAACCCTCTTGCATTACTTGCTTTTTTGCTTTCACACTCAATTTTCTCTATTTCTAAGTATGAATCACACCGAAGAAAAGTGTCAACCACATCTGAGTAGGTACCATTTCGCACATCACATATCACAGGACCACGATAATGATGCTCTAGTCAATCCATAAACCGTCTCACCTTCTCTCTAATATGTGCAACTAAAAATGGGACATACTTGGACAAATCAGTAAACTTTGCCTCATACTCTGTAACTATCATAGTGCCTTGACGAAAGTCATCAAAAATACTCTAACCAAGTGATGGGCGGTAACCCTGCTTGTCTCCCCCTTTGAATGGAAGTCCATTATGCCTCTAGAGATCCTGAGAAAAAGAAAGTGATAAATTCCACACCACGAGTCTCCTTCAACCCCAATGTGGTAAGTAACTTTTCACAGCGTTCAATGAACTTCTGAGGCTCAATAGAGGTTGATGTCGCATCGAACTCTGGTGGCTTAAGATCAATGAAATTCTTAAGATCCTTGGGTTCCCCTGTAGCTACAACTTAATGAGAACCCGATTGAGGATCTAAATAAGGTTTCTGAGTAGCTTCAACATTAGGCTAAACTTGTTTTTGCCTTTGTGGAGTACTCTGGGGCACTTGATTTCCACCCTGATTAGGCACTAATGCCTCTAATACATTCAGTAATATCATCACGACATCAACATGCAAAGCAACAGTAGGCACAACCGATGGCCATGTTGATGGAGCATCGTGAACAATATTTTCCTGCACTAGCTCCTCTAGAACAACTTGGGGTTGATCCCTATTCACATCTTCTAGCTGAGAAGTGGCATTTGCAGTAGTCCGAGCAGTAGTAAGATGAGATCTGCCATGAATCCCACCGGGGTTAATTACAATTCCTCCACCACCTCCAACAGATGTATTAGATCGAACAGCAGAGGAACAACCACGTTTCTTAGCCATCTGTGAAATAACATTCAACTGTTAGACTTGATTTAACTTAATGCACGAACAAGGAATGAAAAAGGGAAAACATCCAAAATGTTCAGTAGCCTGAAGGTCATAAGTATGGGCGCCTACATACACATGAACAAGAGTATACCAAACACTGCTCCATGACCCAGGATTGAAAGCCTAGGTTCTAATACAAACTTTGTCACATCCTGAAACACCCCCTAGACGTGACTGTCACCCGCTAACACCACTTTCCGGGCATACCAAATATCCATACACTTACCGAATCATTTAAGCACAAAGATAAGACATGTGCAACTCCAAAACTCATCAAAACGAAATCACTATTTAATCAAAATCGTATATCAATTTATGAAATGAAAACATCACTTAAGTTATATGTGTCTAGCCCAAATCCCACAATAAGACTATGGAACATCTATTAGAGTTACATGAGCTCAATTATTGGGTATGAAAACCCTAAAAAAAGAATTCATGACTATAATTAGATAAAGATGAACAGTAGGCTCCACGAGAAATGTGAAGGCTCACCTCAGCAGTAGAATCCAAGCGAAATAACTTGTAAGCCACTAGTCTCACCCTCTGCAATAGTATCTGCATAGACATGCAAGTAAGGAGTGAGCTATATTTAAATATAACCCAGTAAGATTCTCAACCGGCTACCTTAATACCGCTTGAACAAGTGTTAGAAAATACATCTATACCACAAACGCATAATGATATGCACAAAAAAATATTTCATAATATAATGAAGAATAAGTCCAACCAATTGTTCAAACAAGACCCTAAATGTCTCAAAACTCAATCAACACTCAAAGCTTGTCATAAATGGCAATGAAGGAGATTGTCCCCACACCACAACAAGTCCACGACAACATAGATAATGCCCCAAAGTATACTACGACAACATGTACTAGGCCCCTAACATATTATGCCAGGATAGGCATGCCCCTAAAACATTATGGCAACTATTTATGCTCCTAGTAAATATATCATGATAATGAGGAAGGATATCAAATATCATGCCACATATAACTTATAAATGAATATTTATTATTCTATCAAGCACATGATTGTCCCAACACATGGGCATACATACAAAAAACATTCTCAAAGTACGTTTGAAAAGCAAGTACTAAAGCTTAAAGTCTCACTTACCTTGCTTATGACAAGTTCCACAACCTCGCATGTGTACCAAACAAACCAAACAGTCCCCAATGACCTCAATCTATGCAAAAATATTGATCAACGATATTAATTATACTAGTCGGGGCCAAGTCTCAATATCCCTAACTTTAATTCTTAGCGTTATACCTTAATATCTCACCCTTAAACCATGGATTTAGGATAAAAGAATATCTCCACATCACTAAACAAACTTAATTAGTGATTTTTTTGCACCATAAATTAGCATTGTATTCCCAAATAGCCAAAGTACGCATAAATAATCTTAAACAAAATAGGAATTTCGGTTGCTGCAGTAGTTCTGTTTGCTACATCAGTTCATAGCCAAAAATGACTTTATGATTCAGAACTTAGGTTTTGTTTAAAGAAAAACATAGTTTTGGTGCTTCATTAGATATAGGAATGCTCAACTACATCAGTTGAGGTTTAAGCTAGCAAGAGCACACAATAACAAGAAGTTCAATACCTGCAACTTATCACCAAAACAATGATAGAAAGGTTTAGTATCCATCTATGAACTCCCAAAACTGTTTTCCCTGATTGATGCTTCTTATTTTCTTCTCTAGAATTAAGGAATAAACTGCCCTAATAATCTACTCTTCTCTGTAACTAAAGCTGGAGAAGCAGATTAAAAATTCAGGTTAGCCAACTTTTTTTTAATACTCTTAATAACTATAATAATTATTGTTTAAATTACCAATTAACCCTTCATTAGAAAGGGTTATTACAGTTTGGAAGAAACCAATCGATTCTAGGTGAGTTAGGACCCAAAATTGAGCAAGAAAATTCAATGGATTCTAGATTTGTGGTGGGGCAATGTGCCACCATGGCGCTAGTAAGCCTGGCTCCTTGAACATGCAGGTTACCTCAAATCAGCCCCAACACTTTTTGGGCTAGCGCGACGCGTCCCTGATATGCCTGGGACGTCAAGCCCTTTTCCTTCTCCGTTCTTCGTCCCGTATATATTCTTTCAAATCGTTTCTTTGCTCTCTTCTTGATTGAATCTTAAATTCTTCATTAATCTTTGAGATATCCTACAAATCCTAATCGCATCTCTTAATTTACATTTCAAATTAAAGTAAAGTTCACAGGAGAGTACAAGAGGTCCTTTTGAGTTAAATTGGAGATTTCTTTTGAAATTTATTATAGTTTTGAACTAGGTCTTGAGAAAGTGAGTATGAGAATGAGAAGATATTTTATTGAGTTAATTTAGATTTCTTAAGTTCATAATCTTTGATAAAACTCTATTCTTAAATTTTTAATTTGCTATCGGTTATGTATCGAGGTTTTTGAGTTGATTTGTTCATGTCTATATTCCAGCATGAACCCTATGAATTGAGTATTCTTGGGATGAGCAATATCGTTAAGTTGAGAGTTCTTTAGTTATTGAGTTCTGAGTATTGAGTTCCTATATTGTCATTGAGATCCTTGAGTTGATTTGTTTTTGTATATAGTTTAGCATGAACTCTATTTTGAGTTATAATCCTTGAGCATCTTTTAAAAGCCAATATTTGTGTTTTAAATTGGGTTTTAATGAAATTTTAAAGTGACGTCTTGAGTAAAGTTTAAGGCAGCTAAGTATTCCCAAATGTATCATTTTTACATTGAGAAAAGAGAAACTTTGATTTCATTTATGTTTTGTTATTGCTTTCATATTGGAGGTTAGTATGTCGAAAGTTGTCTTCCCATGTTATCAGTTCAGTTAGCTATGTTTTAGTTTTATCTTACATGCATGTACATTCAATGTACTGACGTCATTCGACCTGCATCTTATAATGATGCAGATATATTTGTTGAGGACCATCAACAAGCGCTTAGTTGAGATAATTTGGCATTTTAGTTAGCTTTGGTGAGCCTTCTTACATTCCAGAAGACTTAATCTTTAGCTTATAGTTAGTTGTTTTGAGATGTCATGGGTCTTGTCCTGATAACTTTCTGTAATAGTAGAGACTTCTTAGATAGATAAAGTTGAATTGTCTGTCACTATTTACCTTCTTTTGAGTTGTTTTACAAACTATAAGTACTTTTATTTAGTATTGTCCAGACTTTATGAGTTGAGTATTTGAGTTTAACGGACTTAATTCAGTTTTAAGCCTTTTATTGCTAGAGTTAGTTTTTCGCTTATAGTCAGCGAGGATGAGGGTTTGCTTGGGGGACTAGAAATGGTTGTTGAGTGTCGGGCATGTCTTGGGTGTAGGCTCAGTTCGTGACACAAGATTTGAGTCAGGAGTTTGCTAGAGGGTTGCCATTGCCACTCTAGTTGGCATCAAAGCATTTGATAGTAATGCGGTCAACCTTTCCCAAGGTTGTTAGTCCTGTGATGGTTGTAAAGCAGGCGTGCCTTGAAATTTGTGGAGATAGTGGCAAGAGTCTTCACCATCAGTATAATTGTGACAATATTCCACTTTGAGGTTACTATCCGTTTAGTGAGGGTCGTCGTCCTTCTCGACCTATCACGGTATCATAATATTTCACGTCAGACTTCTCATAGTGAGAATTTTTAGTCTTAATATTTGGGGCTCATCTAATTCTAGTTGGATCTTCGAAGCAAGTTTATCTTGGTGGAATGTACTACAAGTGTGGGAATGTGGTACAATTTACTAGGGGTGGTCTTGAGTCTGGTGGAAGTATGAAGGGCAACTAGTGTTTATGGAGGGTAATCATGTTTGACTCTAAGTTTTACCTATGAAGGGTGTGATGAGGTTCAGGAAGAAGGGATAGCTTAGCCTTAAATTCATTAGCCCCTTTGAGATTCTAAGTAGACTTGGAGAAGTGGCCAATAATTTAGACTTGCCACCTAGCTTGTCAACTTTCACGACCCGAGTCTACACATTGGACGTGGCCGGCACTCGAGAACCATTGTTGGTCCCCAAGCAAACCTTTATCATGGCTGACTACAAGCGGTAGACTAACTCAAACATACATAAGCTTAAAACTGAATTAAATTCATAAAACTCTAATACTCAACTCAATATGAAAGAAATGACAAAAAGATGCAATACATAAGCTTTGTAAATAGTAGACAAGAACTCAAAATGTATAAAAGTACAATAATAAATTCTTTACTCTAATTTGGTAGATTCTCTAACAGACAACCTTCACTTTGAGCAGCATGATGATACAACATCTTACCCACGCTGCCATAACTTTCCTATACCTTTCCAGAGTATACAACATCCTCAACTAAGTGGTTCCACTAATCTCTGCCCAAGGGCACTTAATATTTATCTAAAAGGAATGGTCATGTACCCATGTTAGCATACATGGTTTCTGAGGAATGTGAGTTGTATGAAATCATCCCTATATCGGTGTTCAATACTACTCCCAATAATATATACCTCGTGCTCATATGTTTAAAAAAACATAACTCTTCCTCTAGTTTGAGATAATTGCTCAAACTACCCTCTTAAAAGAGGTAACTACTCAAAAAATATCTTTGCACTCATAAATTATTTTTAGAAATCATGGCTTCTCTTTTCTCAATGTAAATATGATATATTTGGGAATACTTAGTAACCATATACTCAACTCAATTCATATTTGAAATCACTTTCTCAAAACTCATCTTTTACTTCTTCAAAACGCAGCTTTATAACTCATAATTGGTTTTCAGTGATTTCTCAAAACATGTAACTCAAAATGAGGTTCATAATGAAATATAGACACGAACGAAACAACTTAAGGACCTCATAGAACTCAATACTCATAAATCAAGGACTCATGAATTTGGAACTTAGAACTCAATGATACGACTCCTCTCAAGAACACTTAATTCATAGTGTTCAAGAGGTAATTTAAGAGACATGATTAGGATATGTAGGATCTCTAAATGATTAATGAAGACTTAAATAGTTAATATCAAGAATATAGAGACACAATTGGAAAGAACTCACACGGACGAGTATGAAGGAGAAATATGTGTGAAGATCCTGGCGTAGGGCACCAAGCCACCTATTACTTAAACTATTTTGTGGATCACTGCAGGTGCATCGCCCCCACACCCTGGAACTCAAAATGAGGTTCATAATGAAATATAGACATGAACAAAACAACTTAAGGAACTCAATGACCTCATAGAACTCAATACTCATAAATCAAGGACTCATGGATTTGGAACTTAGAACTCAATGATACGACTCCTCTCAAGAACACTTAATTCATAGTGTTCAAGAGGTAATTTAAGAGACATGATTAGGATATGTAGGATCTCTAAATGATTAATGAAGACTTAAATAGTTAATATCAAGAATATAAAGACACAATTGGAAAGAACTAACACTGATGAGTATGAAGGAGAAATATGTGTGAAGATCCTGGCGTAGGGCACCAGGCCACCTATTACTTAAACTATTTTGTGGATCACTGCAGGTGCATCGCCCCCACACCCTGGAACTATGGGGGCACACTGCCCCAACCCCTCTGGCTCTGGCGCATTGCCCCAACCTGAGCCTAGAAACCCGACGAACTTTCTACCTCAATTTCCAGCTCTATCTCCTCTAGATTCCAATAATTTCCTTTAAATTCCACAAGATTTATAAGACAAACACCATTCCAATGAAAACCCACACAAAATTCACCAAGAACAACACTCATTCGCAATACCCTCACCTAAAGAACTCAACAAGAGTTCATTGTTAAAGAATGAAGCAAAAACCTCAAGAACTTCTCAAGAATTCAATAATTTGACTTTAATAACGAATTCATGGTAAAAGTTTAGATGATTGGCGTGAGGGAAAACAAACCCAACACTATGAAAGCTTACATACCTCAAAAGAACTGAGTTCTTCGCGAAAATCAACAGATCTTGAAGAACGCTTGAACACCTCGCTCTAAAAACCCTAAGTGTTTTGAACGTGAATGGGTGATTAGAATCTGATTAGACCCTTAATTGGCTCAAGAGAAATGTGTTAAGACAAGTGGGGAAAAGGAAAGGACCAAAATACCCTTTTCTAAAATGAATAGAAATCCTTAAATAGAGAAGCTTCACTCAAGCGAGAAAAACATTGTACTCAGAGTTTAGAATTCAGGAAAGTTGGTGGCATTTGAAAGAGGACTCAGAGACCTTCGATTTGATAGCTCATGGGCTACCTAATTCTGTATGGGCTTAAATATATGGTCGATTGAAGTTGACCAAAAACTTAAACTAAAGGGTGACTTGAACGAATTTCTCTTTAGTTTTTCTTTTAACTCAAGGTGTTACATCTAGTGACCCTAACACCTAAGAAAAT
>NW_026019991.1:379716-407216 GCF_900185275.1 Solanum verrucosum | reverse complement strand
TATGAGGCTCTTCGGTGTCTTGTACATCGTGTTACGTCTAGGGGGTACTCCTGGGTCGTGATAAAGATGCTTCCCTTAACCGCTTCTCATTCGTTTCTAAGGATGCTTCATCTAAATCATTTAGGGAATCTGATCTTATTACGTACAGTCTCAGGTACACCTCTTAATACTCTTGTTACTCAATGACTTAGCTGCACTTTATTACTCACATCAATATTCGTAATCCCACACTCGTACTACTCCCATTCAATGAAACTAACATTTTAATTAACTCTCCTACATTATGTCAAACCTACCACATCAGACCTCAAAACTAATATCATCACCCACAAGTTACCATCCTTTTAATCAAGACACACATCTCAAATTCAAGCTTGGTGTCTATTACTAAACACAATTATCAACAAAAGTCATCACATACTATACTAACTTATGAATACTAGATAAAATTAAGAAACACTCGCCCATTAAGACCTCCTGACAAGTAGAAAATCTTTAGCTCTCTGTCTACCTATGTATTGATTACCTTCACCTTTCATTTCACAACTTCAGTACTATTTACTCACTTACTCTGCATTATATCTTAATTAGCTTTATCATTCTCTGAATACCATGGGGTCCTCCCTTTAAAAATCTTTATTCTATCTTGGGTCTATCACCTCATGAATACTCTGCTCTCGTATTCAACACGTATATTTACTCTTCTCTAACACGATGGCACATCGATATCGACTCTATTATGGTTATATTAAAATATACTCTAACTCATCCTGACTGGTAACCATCTTTCTATCTTCTATCATGAACTCTCTACAACATTATTATTCCTTAGTCTACTCAAAAAGGAACTCAACATTTATAAATGACTGGGCGCATGATTGTAACAACATTATCTTCCCATCACTCCCTCACTTTCATAGATTACTATACCGCAGCATGCTTTTCTCTAACTCTAGGCGCTTTTACTCTCAATGGTTCTAACGTCATAACTTATAATATCCTTTCGGGTGAACACACTGCCCAAGCTCTACAACACACTTTCTCATAATTAGGATCTCATCTGAAACAAGGTTTAGATAAGAGAGTACATCTCGCTTATAGCTCAAACGCACGATTAATATGAATAGGAGTGCATTTTTTCTAATCTCAATAGCTAAACTCACTCACACACTTCTCTCAAGCCACTCTGCAGTCTCATAAATTTCTCAAGACTTTTGCTAAGAGTTACTCATCGATAAAGATCTGACTTTCCTTTTCAACTACCTTGAGTATGAGGGGTAGTCGAATGTATATGAGAAACACACGATTTAGATAAGTTCCTTATGACACAACTCTATTGCATGATTTAGAGTATGAAAAAAGGGAAACTTTCCTTAGATGTCTTTAGTTCCTATTTTATAGAAGTGGGGCACTCACAACCATAGACAAGATCCTACCAATACGGCTTCACAAACACCATAGGACACCTGAACTCTATTCTTGGATACCAATTTTTTCACGACCCGAGTCTACACCCTAAACATGGCAGGCACTCGAGAACTAATGCTTGTCCCAAAGCGAACCCTCATCCTGGATGACTACAAGTGGAAGACTAACTCAAGAATACAAAAGCTTAAAACTGAATTAAATTTATTAAACTCAAATACTAAACTTAATATGAAAGGAATGATAGTAAGATACATTATAGGAAGTCTTGTAAGCAATATACAAGAACTCAAAATGTATAAAAGTACAATAATAAACTATTCACTCATATTTGGGAGATTCTCTAACTGACAACCATCACTATGAACAACGTGATGATGCAACGTCTCGCCCATGTTAACAGAATTGTCTTATACCTTGCTGAGGTATAGAACATCCTAAATTAAGTAGATCCATTAAGCTCTGCCCAAAGGCACTTAGGATTCATCTAAAAAGTATGACCATGTATCCATGTTGGCATACACGGTTTATAAGGAATGTAAGTTGTCTAAATCTATCCCATATCGGTGCTCAATAAAACTCCCAATAATATATACCTCATGCTCATATGTTTAAAAGACATAAGTCTTCCTCTAGTTTAAGATAATTTCTCAAACTACCCTCCTAAAAGAAGTAACTGCTTAAAAAATAATTTTGAACTCATAAACTCTTTTTAGAAATCAAAGTTTCTCTTTCTTAATGTAAACATGATGCATTTGCGAATAGTTAGTTTCCATATACTCAACTCAACTAATATTTGAAAGCTCTTTCTCAAAACACATCTTTTACATCCTTAAAACTCAGTTTTAAAGCTCATAATTGGTTTTCACTGACTTCTCAAAACATGTACCTCAAATGGGGTTCATGTTGAAATATAGACATGAAAGAAACAACTCAAGGACCGATATGACCTCATAAAACTCAATACTTAGACCTCAAGAACTCAAGGACTCAAGAATTCGGAACTCAGAACTCAACGATACTACTCCTTTTAAGAACACTCAATTGATAGAGTTCAAGCGGAATTATGGACATGAACGACTTGACTGAAGGATCTCAATGACACTCTAGAACTCACGAGTACAAATCTTCTCATTCTAATACTTACTTCCTCAAGACTTAGTTTAAAACTATAGTTGATTTCAACAGAATTGTCAATTTGACTCAAAGGACCCTCTTGAACTTTCCTCCTAATTTTACTTCAATTTTAAGTGTAATTTAAAAGATACGATTAGAATATATAGAATCTATTAGTGATAAATGAAGACTTAAATAGTTAATATCAAGAAGAAAGAGAAGACATGAGTGGAAGGAACACACACGCGACGAAGAACGAAGGAGAAATAGATTTGACGACCCTGAAGCATTGCTGGCGCAGGGCGCCATACTTCCTATTACTAAAACTGCTTTGTGGCACACAACAGACGCATTTTCCCACCCCCGCTATGGTGGCGCACTTCCCCAGCCCCTCTGGCGCTATGGAGGCACATTACGCTATCCCAAGCCCATAAAAATGACGAATGTTTTTCTTAATTTCTAGTCCTATCTCCTCTAGAATCCAATGATTTCCTCCAAATTCTCCTAAAACCAAACACCATTCTGATGAAAACCCACACAAAATCCATCAAGAATAATACTCACTCGCAAGACCCTCGCCTCAATAAGTCAATAAGACTCTATTGTTAAAGAATGAAGCAAAAACCGCAAGAACTTCTCAAGATTTCAATAATTCGACTTCAAGAAAAAATATATGGTAAAGCTTGCATGATTGGCGTGAAGGTGAACAAACCCAACACTATGAACACTTAAATATATGGAAAGAACTAAGTTCTTGGCGAAAATAGATGGAAAGCCTTAAATGGAGAGGCTTCACTCAAACGAGCATTAATTTTTAATCGGAGTTTAGAATTTAGCAAATTTGTTGGCGTTAGAAAAAGAAGTCAGAGCCCTTCAATTTTATAACTCACGGGCCACCTAATTCTGTATGTGCTAAAAGATATGGTCGATTGAATTTGACCCAAAACTTAAACTAAAGGGTGACTTGAACGAATTTCTCTTTAGTTCTTCTTGAAACTCGAGGTGTTACATATAGTGACCTTAACACATAATAAAATTTAAAATTACTTGGTAAAATTTTATTCACAAACTAAGAATGGTTCTAGTCTTAACTTTAAATTTTCAGGATGTTACATCAATTGTGCATCATGTGTTTCATGTCTCTATGCTTCGGATGTGTGTGTCGAATCAGTCCCATGTGCTTTTACTTTATTCGGTAGTGTTTTGTCCACTCTTGTCCTTTGAGGAGGAGCCTATAGCCATTCTGGATAGGCAAGCTGGACAAAGGAGATTAGTTCAGTAAAGGTGCAGTAGAAGCACCCTTCAGTTGGTAAAAAGACTTGGGGGACGAAGTTTGACATACATGCCAGATATCCTAAATGTTTATGCTTCAGGTACTTTCTTTTACATTATGTTTGAGTGGATAAAATAATGAATTAGTTGGTCATTTTTGGGATTTTTTGTAAAATTATAATTTTTACCCTTCCCGCTATTGACCCCGAGTGATTTATGATTGGATTTTGAAATTTTTTTTATCTTTGAGTTAAAATTTGTGAATTATGATAGATTTTTTGGAATTTGAAAGGCCAAAGTTGACAGAAAGAGGTTTTTGGTGTCTTTTAAATTTTTGAGTCTAAGAATGGAATTCTGTCAATATCACCATCCTGGAATATGGAAATTGGTCTAGAGGAGTTGTCATTTTTTTATTCAGAGTCTTTTTGTGGATTTTAGGTCGTAAGTTGGAACTTGTTGAAATTTTAGTCTTTGAGTTTACTTTGGTCAACACTTGGGGTTCAGATGCTAAAATTAGATTTCCAGCACTTTTATTGGATCTAAGGGATGAATTTAGGCTTAGAAGAAGTCCTGGTTGATTTTTAGAGGTCACGATCTTAATTTGGCCTTTATATGCATTATGTTTGCTCTTGTAACTTTCATGAGTTTCGGGCCAATGGATTCCTAATTTGATGGTTACATTGTGTTTGGAACATCGGATATAATCAAGTATCATATTTTGTTTTTTTGTATATGGGGTTCCAACCAAATATATGGTGACTGATGTTTTAGTATATGTAGACCTCACATTCGTGAAGTGTCTTCGCTTTTGCAAGGGTCGCATTAGCAAAGATGGTCTTAGATTCGCGAAGGGTCAAGTGGTCATACCCTCACATTTGTGAAAGCTTGTTCACTTATGTGACCTTTGCGTTAGAGAAGGCCGGCTCGCAAAAGCGAGAGGTCCCACTTATCCTAGGTTTGCTTTTGCGAGGCTTGGGTCGCGTTAGCGATGTTCATGTAAGAAGACCATTGTTCGCTTTTGTGATACCTAGGAGGGTTTATGTCTAAAATTTTAGGGTTCTACCCCATTTTCTCCCATTTTGAGTTATGGAAAATCCTTTAAGGCGATCTTAAAGAGATTTATCATGCTAAATCTTTTGGGTAAGTATTTGTAACCCTAAATCCTCAATACCCTATGATTATTTGTGGTATTCAACATCAAAAAATGGGATTTTGATTGGAAAACTGAGAGGTTTTCATGAACTTGAGTTTTTAAGAAAAAAAGATGATTATGAGTTGAATACAACTCAATTTTTATATAGTATTCACCAATGGATTCCAAAACTTATTGGTAACATTTCCATGTATAAATTTCCATATTTACCCTTCATATTTGGAATCAGGTTTTTATGTTTTTTGAGTATTTGAGTTGGTTTAACCCCTTTATTCAAATTGATTGATATGGATGTTGATAGTTTCGAATTTTATTGTGAATACTTGTTTTACTAGATTATGTTGATTTAGGCATTGTATGGAAGGGGAAAACCCAAGTCTTGGATTGACTTTTGATTGAATTAAGGCAAGTGAACTTCTAAACCTTGTTAAAGCTTATAGAATCTTGAACCTCTTTTCTTGTATGTGTTGGGGAGTAATGGGAATGGGTGATGGGTTAATTCCTCAAATTGGTTAATTCTAATGAGAAAGACGGTGTTAATGAAAATGGTAACATATTGATAGTAGTGTATTGTGCATTATGAATTACCTTGAATGTTAATATTGATTCGGTGATTGATGTGATACTTTGATAGTATTTTTATGGATGTGAATTGATTTTGATTGTCATCTCTTCATTATGATGTGAATACGCCTATTTGCATTGGTTCTGAAATACTGTGAAGGATGCACTGTGCTTGACATTGAAGTCACTGCCGGTGAGTTTTATTGATGGCAAGGTCATTACTGATGAGTGTTATTGATGTTGAAGTCATTATTGGCAAGTATTATTGATGTTGGGGTCTTTTACAGTGAGTGTTATTCATACCAAGGTCATTGTCGAGGACTGTTATTGAAGTTGTGGTGTTTGTGGCGATTGTTATTGATGCAGATTTCTTTGCTAATGAGTATTGTGATATTGAGGTCATTGATGGCAAGTATTTTCAAGTTTATCTTTGTTGTGCATGATAAACTTGATACTTATGATAGATGAACTTGACTAATGTGAGTGATTGTAACTCACCGAAAATTGGAAAGTTAAGTGGAAAGAAAAAAATTGCAGAAACTTCGCACTAGACTAGTTTCTACGAGCCCAACTATGAACCGTAGAAGAGAGTAGTAGGAAGGGCCTTGAAGGAATAGCAAATTTTAGGTCTCTGAAATTTTCTACTGACCATTAGGACGGTCGATAGAAAGTTCTATGAACCGTAGGAATGGATCCGTCAGAAAGGTCTAAGATTTGGTGAAATTTTTTGGAAGAAGAGTTCTACGGGAAGAGGTCTACGAACCGTATGATAGTTAATGACTCGTATAAGGCTCTCGTTCAAATTGTTCAGGGTTTTTCACCCTTTGTTGATGATCCTACGGTTGACCAGGACGGTCCGTAGGAATTCTTATGAGCCGTAGGTTGAAGTTGTAGGTGTTCTTCAATAGTTATTTATTAAGGGTATTTGGGTCTTTTTCTATGCATCTAATACCTATACTATGTCGTTTTTGCCCTAATTTTGAGTCTTATAACTACCCTTCTATTCCTAATTCTACCTAAACCTTTCCATTCACTCAAATCCCCAATTTCCATCCACATTCATCTTCTCCAATTTTTTCTCAAGTACATGAAGAAAGCTAGGATTTCAAGCTTTAAGTCTCATTTTCCACCATTGCTTTTGGGTTTTAATCACCAAGGTATGTTTGGTTTCATCAATAGTTTTCATTCACCAATTTAGCCCCAAAGATTTGTCAATCCAAGTCCAATTTCACCAAATTGATTAGGTTTTCATTCAATTCTTCATTGATTCTAATTGTATTGATTCAATTTTTATTTTATTTTTTGCTCTTATCATGATTTTTTTGACTCAATTACATGTTTTATAATTGATTTCATATGAACTTATCATTATTTATGATTTTGACTATGAACTCTTAAAGACATGAATTTATGAAGAAGCTATGAATCTATGAATGATGTTTCAAGAAAGCTATGGATGATATATGAAAAAGAATGTTTATGATCTAGGTTGCTTTAAGATAAGCATCAATAAAATTGTGAAAGAATTTTCTCACGTATTAAGGAAACGTGATTGGTGAAAGTTTTTCTCACATATGCATAATTCATGATTTAAGGAGCTACTCTATGATGTTTTAATCTTTGATAGGTAACTTAATTGTGTTTTTTCATGTATGATGATATGTTTACTAATATGAATATTCCATTGGAATTTTTACTTAGCACAGAGTGATGATTGAGATGGAGGCTCTCCCGTTAGTAGAGGGTAGGGTCTCTAGTAGCAATCTCCTTTTCCATCACTATGTGCCCCCGTAGGATTTGTCTTAAAAATACATAGCTAGTGTATCCACCTAAGCTTTAAGCTTATTGTCCTTGCCTTGGCAAGTACGGATATCTATTTTCTGTGTGGGAGAAAGACACCGGATTCTACGTTATAGCTCATGTGGTCTATATCAGTTAATGATAAATATCTAACAAAATGAAATAAGTTGTTCTTAAAGTTTTATGAAGCTTTCAATATGGTTATGCATATAATGTTTTCATTTATGTCCCATTATGATCATATTTTATGTTTTATGCATATTTCTCATATTTAGTACATTCAATGTACTTATGCATACTTGTGCCTATATTGTTTAGTAATATAGGGTCTGACGATCTTCTTCCTTTCACTCGTGGCTAGTTAATTGCTTTGTAGATTGAAGACTTGGTGAGTCCTCATGTTCCGAGGACCTTGTCATCTATGTTTTGCATTCTTTTATGTCTTTAGTTTTATAGCATTGTATGTGGTGTATGGCTTATGTCCCAACTACTTTTGATGTATTATATTGGCTTGTCGAAACTATGATTAGATTTCAGCTTTTTTATCAAACTTTTTTTATATGAGTCGTTCTGCTTAAATTTCTCGTATTTTCTATCATGTTTTTTTGTATGTATGTCGAGTTCCTTTGTAGGGCCTCTTGGCGGGGTCTTATACTCCATGTCACGTCTAGGGTATACTTTGGGTCGTGATGCTGATGATCTTGCCTCGACTGATTCTGATGGAATGTAGTTATTGATATAAGACTATGAAACCTGGTGAATTGTGCCTTGTAAACTGTTTGGTTAGGATGAAAGGAGTTTTCTTTTTATAGCTAGTTTTATCTTGTTTTTAATTGGCTACTTTCTGAGTATCGTGTTGGTTTGTACTCACACTTTGCTTCTACACTTATATAGGTTCTGAGCCCGGATCCGTATGATTGCTCTTCTATTTACATCTAAGGCTTTATGTGGATGCTTGAGAGGTATCTACTTGTCATCCCGACGGTCCCTCTTGTTTCTTACTTATGCTTTTTTATATTTGAGTAACAAAGACATTGATAGTTGTATTTATCTTTCAGTTCTATATTATTACACTAGTGGCTTATATATGTGACCACTAAGTTTTGGGGATATTTGAGAAAGATCAAGTTTTCTACACTTATGTTATTATTAATTTATTTCCACATTTCTTTTGTATTTTGGGTATAGGTTGAATTTTCTTGGTGAGATTAGACAAGTGTCATCACGTTCATTTTTTGGCCATGACCTATACCATTAGGTATGTGCTTCACATTCAAAGCACATGGCTTGTGTTTCAGAACCACCTCAGCATTATCGTCGAAAGCATATACCTAATGGTATCAACCAAATATTAAATTAGTTAAAACTTCTCATGTTTATTAGATGTTAGAAGCCAACAATGGAATTTTGTGGTTTGAAGAAACAGCCGATGAGTTCTAAATGTGTCAGGGTAGGACAATTAAGTACACAAAAAGGTAATTTATAAGTACTATTATCTAATATGAAGGTACAGTCCTTGACACCGTTTATGATGACATACGTTGGGTTTTAAAAGGTGTGAATGAGAAATGAGTTGTGAGTTTTCTGAAGAGTTGTGACTTTTTCAAAGAGTTGTGACTTTTTTGAATAGTTGTGACTTTTCCTAAAGGTTGTAACTTTTCCGATAAGGCACAATAAGCACATGTTCATACTACCTTTTGTTGTCTATAAATAGAGCATTACTCATTTTCCAACAAAAAAATTTTGAGTTCACTATTGTTCTTTTCATAAAAAATTCAAGAGTTGGTGACTTTTTTGTAAGGCACAATGAACACATGTTCATACTAATGTTTGTTGTTTATAAATAGAGAGGTTTTATCTCATTTTCCAAAAATAAAATTTTATAAGTTCCCTACTCTTCCTTTCATACAAAATTCAAGTGTGATTTGATTTCGTTTAGTGAGTTTGAAGTTCTGCAAAATTGAGGTACCGTTGTTTTGCTAAAGTAAATCATTTCATCCTAGTAGGATATATTCTATAACCTCAGATGATTGAGGGGAATCATTTTCTTAAGGACAAACTATGAATTCAGCGTGCTTGATTTTTATTCTTTCATCTTGTTTTAATATTATAATTTTTTTAATAGAATTTATTATTCTTATACCCATTAAATATAAATTAGAACCTTATAACATATAACAATATAAAGCATCCATCTATCAATATGCATATGAAGACATACATACTCCTGAGACATCAAGATGAAACTTCACAATGGCTCCAATATATTGTACGAGGATTTTATCTATTATTTCTTTGAAAACAGATTGAGATTTTACCGTCAATTTATAGCTTAAGGCCTAGTTCAACCCCAGTATTGGAAGCATGGCCCAAATGTATCTCCATTTTTGGGACAAAATACTGGTTTTTGTTGCATCATTAACAGGAAAAGCTCACAAAAAACTACAAAACAATTTGAACCCTCTAGTATAGTCAAACCTGGAGCTAAAGTAAGTCAAGTCTTCAACTCATGAAAACTCTTCTCACAATCTTCGGACTACTAAAATTTAACCTTCTTTTGAGTCAGTATGGACAAAGGAGAAGTAATAGAGTAAAACCCTTCGACAAACCATCTATAGTAACCAACTAACCCCAAGAAACTCCTAATAACTAAAGGAGAGGTGGTTCTAGGCCAGCTCCTGACTACTTTCGTCTTTTCAGGATCAACCTGAACGTCTTCTCCAAAGATTATATGACAAAGGAATGCTACTAACTTCAACAAAAACTCACACTTGTTGAACTTAGAAAACAAATGACGGTCCTTGGGAGTCTGTAAAACAATCCTCAGACGGAATGCATACTCATCATCAGTTCGATAGTAGATAAGGATATCATCTATGAATACAGTGACAAACATGTCCAAAAACTATTTGATCACTCCATTCATCAAGTCCATAAAAGTTGCAATAGGTTAGTCCAAATGGTATAACAATGAATTCATAGTGACCATATTAAGTCTTAAGGTTATCTTTAGAATGCCATATTCTCTGACCCTAACCTGATCATAGCCTGATTTGATACATCTTTGAAAATACATTGGCACCCTGAGGGTGGTCGAACAAGTCATCAATCTGGGATAGGTACTTATTCTTGATTGTGACTTCGTTCAGCTGACGGTTATTGATACACATTCTAACAGAGCCATCTTCTTGCACATAAAGGTAACTGGAGAACCCCATGTTTAGATGTTAAGTCTGATGAAACCTTTAAATAGAAGGTCATTTAACTATTCTTCCAACTCCTAAAGCTCAGTTAGAGCCATCCCAAAAGGCCAAAAAGGAAATTGACTTCGAAATAGACCTTCTTCCAGATAAATGGACAATCTCAATTCCAGAAAGATCTTCAAAAACACTTCTAGAAATTCATTAACCACTGGAAAAGACTTGAGGGGTTGGGGTTTCGAACGTGGATTCCACAATGCAGACAAAATAGTAGATTCAACCCTTAGATATCATCTTTCTAGCTTTAAGGTAAGATATCATCTCTTAAGCTTCAAGGTAAGAGACAAGTAGACCTATCGCCGCTAAAGTACTACCCTTCCACTTTATGATTGGTTCATTAGGTAACTGGAATTGAGCGAATCTAGTTATACAACCTACTGAGGCATAACAAGTGTGTACCCAGTCCATGCTAAGAATAGTATTGAAATCAAGCAGATCTAACTCTACTAGATCAATTGTGGTGACTTTCTGAAAAACATATACAAGGAAAAATATGTATACCCATTTAGCTAAGATAGACTCACCAACAATAGTAAAGACTGAGAAGGGTTCTAATAAGATTTTGTTACTGACATCAAAATTCACTGCAATATATGAAGTCACGAAAAAAGTATGGCATATAGATTTTGTAATGCATACACATCAAGTTGAACGAAATTTAACATATTACCAACTACATCAGGGGAATCTTCATGATCCTAGTGAGTCTGCATAGCAAGGAACTCTTTCTAGCAATGATCGCCACATGCATTATATCAAACATTATGTTGAGTCTGGAAACCTTCTAGAGCTGTTGAATGGTTGGCCTAGGTCAGCTGGAAGATATATTTTCCCCTCATTGAGACTACTGGGCACTCCCTCAATATGTGACCTAGCTTGCCACATTTAAAATTGCCACCATTGCCAAGCATACACTCCCAGGGTTGTTATTTCCAACTTCTTACGGACCGGAAAAGTAAGACCTATATTGACACTTCCATGGGACTTAAGCATGGTTCCCTATCTTTGTTCTCCTATCTGAATTTGGGTACTTGGGGAATTGACATATGATGGGGCTGGACCTGAAAACGTCTTAAGAAACTGAGAGAGATTGCCACTACTCGATTTCTGTTGAGAGTAGTCCACACTATGTTGTAGCCTTCTTACTCTCCGTCTCATATTCCTTAAGCTTCTCTTCTTTAATCTGCTGAGCATGAATCATTAATATAGAGATGTGCATCTCCTTAATCAACATAAAGGTGTTGCATTCTTTGACCACACACTTAGAAACACATGAAACAAACTTACTCATGCGGGTCCTAGAATCAGCCACCATCAATTACTTAAAGAGTTGAGTAAACATCAGAGAATACTCCTTCACACTCATGTTAACCTGCTTTAGATTAAGAATTCCTAAACTTTGGCTTCCCTTAACTCAAGTGGAAAGAATCTGTCGAGGAATGCAGCCACAAACTTATCATCCCTCCACTAGGCCTATATCAACAATGCTATCATCCCTCCACTGCTTGTTCCAAATCTGAGCTACAAACTTATCCTAGTCTACTGGTCATGCATCCAAACCACAATACTTCTAGCTCAAGAAGATCAATCTTTGTAGAAATACATATTCATGGAAAATAATATGTGCAAGAAAGTTAGCTCACAAGAATAGATCCAAGTATTTCAAGAGAGTGAAGTTGAAGGCAAAGTAAGGATAGAATAGCATGGAAGATGAATTTGAGACAACATCAACTCATTGACCTTCATGACTTGTTCGATGTGAGATTTTTTGTTTATGCAATGTAGCAGAGCTTTGCAGAGGAGCTAGATTAGCTGAAGATGACGCCAATGCAAATGCCTCTTCATCTTTCTCCGATGACTTTTTTGGAAAGTGGTGTTATCACACTTCTAGATATGTCATTTTATCTTTTGCTTTTCTTTTAGTTTTGTTTTGCTTTACTTCCATCAATGAGAAAAATAGAAGACATAGTCTGCACCGTATTAACTTCAGGGACAAAAAATTGCATTATTATTGCATATTGGGTGAACCACTCACCCTTACAAAATTAGTCATGAAGTCCACACATGCTCAGCAATGGAACAACACAAGTAGACACTAGTTAGTGTTTCTTCTTTTACCGTAAGTGTTGCACGACATATGGCCTTCTTATCAATGAATCGAACTCGAGAAATATTCAAACACAGAAAAATCTCTATTATTCAAGTAATTATGATCCTAATTTGACTATTTTATTGTTACTGTATAAGACTTCTACTGGAGGACCAACTTGTATCCTGGGCCATTGCTTTGGTATTATGGACGATCAGACTTGGGTTTTTTTTATAGATTGTTAGTGAAAATTACAATATTACAAATTACAATTGAAAATGAAATGAAGAAAATAAAATTTCTTATGGTTGAGGCGCAAATATCTCGCTCTCTTTAAGGAGATTCAAGTTCACTACACATCAAATGTATTAAACCGGTCTAGCAGTACCCCTCTTGACTTCTCCCCTCCAGGATACAATAGCCTAATCACCAAATGTAACTCAAAATACTTTGGACAAGAATTGAGTCCAAAGCTTAACAAAAAGAGCACCTTCCTTCAACTAATAAGAACTCTCTTTTTGACAAACTTTTATGAACTCTATATTTTTCTTGTGTTTACAATAAATGAAAACCACCACTATTTATAGTTGAGGAAGCCTACCTAGCAATCAATAGGAAGATAATGGGGTAGTAAATAGTGAAGATAATTTTCTAGAGGTTACATATGTTACAAGCCATAATGAAGAAAGAATAATGAGAATTCAATAAGGAGAAGTAATGGTCATCTATGATCATTTCACGTTCTGCCAGAAACCACAAAGTGGTCAACAAAAACCTCAATGTTCTCAACATTGAATCACTAATCAAGAATGGCAATTAATCCAAATTCTAACGGATAAAAAGAAGTAGCGCACCATAGGCAATTATGCCTAACTTCTGACAGGAGTGAAACAAACGGATTAGTATTACGCTTTAACATAATTTAGAAAATATTAAAATGCTCACATAACCTCATAGAACCATCAATCCCCCACTCATTTTAAAATTGTACTAGAAATTATACTGAAGGAAGACTACTATGCATAATAAAAGTGTGCTCTGTATTCAACTTCTACTTAGTGAAACAATAATTTTTAGTCCAGAGTCGTAGTGGTCTCAGAATTTAACTATGATTGCTTAAGGGAAATAAAATATCATTTTCCATACATAATAATCAAGGTGTTGACATGAGCTTTAAAATACATAATGTCACAACCTTGTGCTATCCCGGTTTCATGAGTACTTTTGAGAATAAGCACAATTCTCATAGGAAGTGACTTACTTCCACACTCACATAGGTGAAATCTGTCAAGAGTGTTTCTATAAGTTTAACATTCCACTCATACGAGCTACATATTTTCATTAAGAGTTTTTGTAAATTCAGCCTTTACAAATCACTATAGGAAACAATGCACTCATAACATAGGAAGGGAGTAAAAAATGTTGTAAATCTTACGAAAAATACCTTCACCATGAATACTTGTACTGAATTCACCAAAACTTGCACTTCACCACGAACTCTTGTAGGAAATTCTCATAGCTTGAGGCGTGTCGAAAGACACTGTCCTTAAAGATAGTCACCCAGTATGGGTGTATCCCCCAGGATTCAACAAGCTCTTCTAGTATAAACTAGGGTCAGAAACTAACAAAGATTCTTTAATATAAAACCCAGCACAAGAATTTTGGAGAAAGAATATTTGTATACTTCACTTTGTCTCTACCAAAAAACAAGAGGTGATGACACTATATATAAGAATAGGATTCGGCCAGAAAATGGGTATTGAAAGACCCTTTAGGACAACAATAGTAATTCTAATCAATTGCTCTAATGACAAATAATAATTCAATGTCATCAATGCTCCAACGGTCAACAATTAGTGATTAATGGAGGAATAATTAGGCTAACGAATATTGTGATATAGCTGCCAATATTAGAATATATGGAAATAAAAATAAAAGCTATATTGAAATAAAATAACATTTTCTTTCAAGTATAATAGGAAATATAATTCCTTTTGAGATACTAGAATCATTTTTTCAATAATCCCCTACATATCTCAAAAGGAATCTTAAGGAGTAAAATGAAATGAGAAGTTTTGTTGGGTTGTCACATATGAGTCTAATGCATCGAATTATGTTCCTTAGACTATGAACCAGACCTAGATAAAACAAGATTAAACTTACAGAATAATTGGTGAAGTTTAAAACTTCTATGAACAAATACTTCTTTTGTAAGTCCAACATCTTATTCTATCACATTATACTCGCACAATCTTTGTCGTTATCGCGGTTTTGCACTAAGAGGCCATGCGTGTGTCCTGTTATTCATGAGTTCTCTAGAATCTATCACAATTTCATAGAAGCGGCACCATTCACACTCATATACGTCCAATCATCAAGTGTATTCTGCAGAGCAATACACTACCTATAAGGGATATGACTTAGATTAAGAACTTAACTCAGCCTCACTTTGCCTTGCAGACCGTTGCACTATATTCACACATTATAGGAGGGACATCACTTAATGTGCTTACTTGATCAACTAATGACTTGTTATTATCCATATGAACCTAATTCATGGGATCTCCAATCACATAGGTTGGGTTACTATCATTGTTGATCTTCTCAAATGACAAAAGTCTTACTCCCCTCGATGTTTCATTAGTCAGTGAATTGGTCAGATTCACCTTCAACTACACATTATTTATTTACGTAAATAATTCATCTCATTGCAGTATTTTCATCACATTGTGTCTCAAACACATGTATCTAATATAGTCACATAAAAATTGATTTTATTCCGATTGGAATACATACTAAGAGTTGTCTTAACGACTTAGTCTCATCACCAATCAACTCCACAACACCTAATTCTAATTAATTGTTTTATATTATTGCATTCACAAAAATGTACCAACTTCTTTGACTTTTTTTATCATATATTGTACCCTTTTTGTACAACAAAATATTCAATTTATTTAGTATTGTACTTATAGTACCTCTCATGTATTACCAAAGACTCTTTTCAAGATAATGCATTAAGAATCAATATCATTTTCAACAACAAGAACAATTGAAGTATTTTCACTTTGAAAAACACAAAAATACTTTATTTTATTTTTTCCAACTCTAAGATTGCATTCAATCAAATCATAATTGATTGTTACAAATATGTATATGCAACATTTATTAGCATAAATCCAAAATCTTAAATTCGGTTTTTTTTCTTAGGATCATGTAGCACAACCTTAGAAAAACACCACCACACTTTCAAATATTTCATATTAGAGCGATACCTTTTTCAATGTTCATAAAGTTTTCAATTTTGTATGCCCACAATAGCATATTAAAATGTATCAAAAGACTCCATTTTTATTTCCCAACAAATAATTACTTTAGCATAACTAGAGAAATAATCAATAAATGTAACACAATAACATTTGTCACCTTTACTCATTATTTATACAAGTCTCACAAAAATTTGAAGAGTTATTTTTGAACAATTTAAATACTCTAAATACAAGCATATAAATTTTTTTTAGTATGCACAATTCCAACACAAACTTCACACTTCCAAGTGTTTTTATAGAAATAATACTGTGTACTATTAAAGCAAAACTAATTAAAAAATACAAGTTTAAGGTCATGTCATAATTAAAATCAATCAAGTAAATGTAATCACTAGCATTTTCATATTGAACAATATTAACCACAAATAAATCATGCTCAACATATCATCATTGTCTATAATAACATTTGTTATCACATTATCAAATTCAAATAGACATTCATTCAATTTTTTCTCATAAATCCATAAGCATCAATCTAGCACAAATATTAAAATCATGTACCATCTCAAAAAATGTCAATATTTTCATATGTGAGTTTAATAAGAAGAGCTTTTCCATTCCAAGAACTTGAGTAGTTCTAGAATCACCAACATATATAAATTTTTCTTCTTTTCTAATTTGGGAACATTAAATAATTTTAGTTAGCATAAATGTACTTTACAAAAATCTAACACCCATCTTCTCACTTTCACATATTAGCCACAAGATTCACTTGAGAAATGAACATAACAATTTACATCATCTGCTTAGTCACATTCAGTTTTACTTAGGGGGATTATTATTTCTCCGTATCTTCTCAAACATAGAGGGATATGATAACATAGTTTGCCACTAACAAAACAATAATCATTTTGAGTTTAGCCATAACTAATTATTTACAGCAAAGTCACCTCTTAACTAACTACACGTTTTGGTCCAAAAAAAATGAACCACTTTATTGCTTTTAGAACGTATGTAGTTTTAGAAATTCACTGCAGGATAACTCACATGATTATTACTATTGGTAAATATATTATGATATAGTTACCAGTTTTTGGTATATCATTCATATAAATTCGAATTAAAAGTTTCAGTGTAAGTTTTGGGTCGTGGGTCGCCCATGTGAACCAACTAGACCCGACCCGATCTGTTTTATGCCTTATCCAAATTAATTAATTAATTAGGATAATTAATTTTAAAAGGATAAGGCAGAACAGGTAATTGTTCAACCTCTCCTTAAAAGACTCCTAGTGGGAGTATTTGAAAAGGACGTGAAACGTGAAAAGGGTGGAGAGCAAAACGTGAGAAACAACAGAGAAAAACAAAAAACTAGCGATCCTAGACAAATCAATCAACACAAAAAGAAGACTTCTAGTTTGTGAACAAAGATCTTTGTTTCCTAGTGATTCAAAGAGGGACTTGAGTGCAATCCTGTCAAAGTAGCAAAATCAACGACTTCCACTGCAAATTACAAGGTACGCATCTCGATGTTGATTTGGCTTATAATTCATTCACTGGTATCAAAGTCGTCGTTATTGATCCCATTATGTGTTGCTTCCTTGTGTATTGTTGTGTATGTTGATAAGAAATAAAATTGAGACTATTTTTTATAAAAATCAGTGAATAGAAAATTTTTGGAAGATGTTAAATTGTTTTGACGTTTGAATGTGGATTAATTATATGGTAAATAGGATTCAGAACCCTATTTGATTGTGACTCATGATGTAGATAGGATTACTTTTCCTACTAAGAAAGAAATTCTACATTCTTTTTTCAAAAAAATGCTTCTATTTGTAGCGATCTGAAATTGGTTGTACAATTATTTTGGTCGAAACTTATTTTTTTCATAATCTATTCGTTTGAAGCATTCCGAAAACATATTGTAATGAAAAAATGGATTTAAAATGAGTAAGATACAAATTGTTGAATATTGGCTGATTTTTGACTGTTTACCGAATAAACTGCTTCTGTCTGTAGCAATCTGGACATTCGATGTACACTTTTTGGTTGGAAACTTATTTTTTCATGATCTGCTCGTTTATAGCTTTCCGAAAATATATTATAATAGAGAATCAGACTTAAAACGAGTAAGATATGAACTTTTTAAGTTGGGCTGAAAAATAAAGGATCTTTTTTTTGGATTGAGATTAGTGTCTTATTTAGGATTATTTTTATATGTGTCCTCTTTAGGATTTTATTGGTCTTGTGTATTTGTTTAGTCCTTATGTTCCTTAAACAGGTGCTTGCCTTTTATGAGAAATTTGTGAAATATGTCGTCACATTAAATGTTATTAACCATATTTCGTTTTGTTCCCATTTCAGATATGGCTGAACGGGAACATGCTCAAATTACTCCAGGTGGGAGTTCTCAAAGTCGAGCAAAAGGACAAGGTAGAAGAGCAATCCGCCGTAAGACATGTTTCCGAGGGCGAGAAGTCGTGCGGATTGGTGTCCAAAGAGAGACAGAAAGTATGTAAAGGAATTAAAGGACCATTCGAAGGCAAAGAGAAAAAGATCTAAGAGAGTTTAAGTCTTTGAACATGGATCCCCTTGGTTGTTTAATAAAATTCCTCCATACCTTTGTCATAAATTTGAAAAGCTTAATGAAAGTGACATTCAAGTTACAGAGAGGGAAGGATACAATGTTTTGTATCATTCCTTGCCAGAATATCGAAAGCATGAACTGGGGTTAATGAAGAATTATGGGTGTACACAGTAAAAATAGGAGTTAAGTGGGTAAAACTTCACCACATACTCCCTTTTTATTAGTATTGTTTTTTTTTTAATTATAAAACTTTGTAGTGAACATCTTTGATTGTGCTTTAATATGAATATTTGAGTATTATTCTATTTTATTTTGGATAAGTGAATTATTATTCTATTGCACAATATCATATGGTATTTGATTATTAGACATGCAAATCTATGTGATTATAGTCTAAAATAAATTAGTGTACATATTAAGAAGTTAATTTTAAATTTTGGTTATATTTAATTCGTAGATGATGAATGGATACTTACGTGTCTTTTTGATTTTACATTTAAATATGAAACCATTATGAGAATTGATTTGCTTGAATGTGTATGTCATATGCATAATTGTTAAAATTCTTGCCTAATTATATGTCAAATTACAAGACATGACATCAAAAAGTATCATTGCTGACTTCAACAAAGGTGAAAACTTAACGGTGATAATTACGACATCTAGAGTCGTAAAATATGGTATGTACTGGAGGAGAAAAATGCTTTGAAAGGTATAAATCATGTTCTGAATCAACCAAAAGAGGATAATACTGCACAACACAGAAACTTACAAAGCTTGGAAGAAGGCTAACTCCAATGCTCGTGGAATAATAGTTAGTTCTATAGTTGATGACCTCATACATGAATGTGAGGAATTTCCTACTGCTCATGCTATGTGGGCACATCTGCGAGGAACGTATGAGACTACGTCTGTAACCCGTCTCCGACAGTTGACTATCAAATTTGACACTTACAAAAAGCGTCATGATCATAATATCAAACAACACCTTAGGGGTGATGTCAAACATGATGGCTCAAATCAAGAGTGTTGCCATGTTCTTTCAGATGAACAACAAGTTCAGGCAGTGATTCAGTCTCTTCCCAATAATTGGGAACATTTGAAGGTTAACTTGGCCCATAATGATAGAATCAAACCTTTTTACGATATTGCACGTCATGTTGAACTTGAAGATGAGCGCCTTGGTGCTACTAAAGATGCTTTTAAGGCCTTTGTGGCAGAGTCAAGTGCCACAAAATCTTCAGGCTTCAAGCGCAAGAAAAATTGGAAAAGAAATGGGAAATACAAAGAGACTAGAGAAGAACCCTCTAAGAAAAATGAAGAAGCCAAATTCCAAGAAAGGAAAACGGTTTTTTCAAGAAGAAAGATGAATAAAATGAAGTGCTACAATTGTCAAATGTTGGTACATTTCACTCGTGAATGCACTGAGCCGAAAAAGACTCAGGATCCACCGACCATGTGAGTCGAGATCGAGAAGCGTTTGTGGAGTTTCGTCGAGTTTCATCTAAATAAAGGTGGATCTACGTAGGAAATAATGCAAAACTAGAAGTCAAAGGGATAGACACTTGCAAAGTAGACTTGCGTGGTGGCCGTTCTTTGATGTTGCATGATGTCCTATATACACCAGAGATTCGATGAAACTTAGTATATGTGTCTGTTCTTTTAGACGTTGGTTTTGATTTATTTTTTTAGTCATAATGGTGTTAGAATAACTCTAGCTATGTTTTGTATGGTTTTGGACTACGTTATGATTGTTTTATCATTTTAGATTGTAATCCTTCAACTTATGACTATTATGTTGACCATTGTGTAATGACATGTTATTCAAGTAACAATGATATTGATATTATTACATGGCATGCAAGATTAGGTCACATAGGGCAAGATCGAATGAATAGGTTGGCTAAAGAAGAACATTTAGGTTCTTTCACCAAAATTGATATGCCAACTTGTGAAAATTGTCTTGCTGGAAAGATTACGCGTAAACCATTTGGGAAGGCTAAATGAGCCGAGTTCCCGCTTCAATTAATTCATTATGATATTTGTGGTCCAATGAATGTGAAGGCAAGGTCTGGTGCTACATACTTTATTACATTTATTGATGATTTCACGTGTTTTGGTTATGTCTATTTGATTTCTCATAAATCTGAAGCAATTGAGTGCTTTAAAAAATATATGAATGAAGTTGAAAAACAATTAGATAAAAGCATAAAGGCTTTAAGAACTGACCGTGGATGTGAATATTTGTCAAAATAATTTGAAGAATTATGTGCTGAAAAAGGTGTCATCAGACAATTAACTACTCCTTATACACATCAACAAAATGGTGTAGCTGAAAGAAGGAATATAACATTATTGGACATGACAAGATCAATGATGGCTCATGCAAATTTTTCTATCTCTTTCTGGGGAGATGCATTATTGACTGCGGCTTACATATTGAACAAAGTGCCTTCTAAACGAGTGTCTTCCACTCCTTATGAACTTTGGACTGGTCATAAAACAAACTTGAATGATCTACGACCGTGTGGTTGTGCAGCATACATTAAAGATCGTTTTGGTGAGTTTGGTAAACTAAGTCCAAAAAGGAAAGAAACGTATCTTTATAAGGTACTCTGAACGCTCTAAAGGGTATGTGTTCATCGATGAAATGGAGGATGGAAGTATTACTAAAATTGTATCACGAGATGTCAGATTTTTGGAAAATATTTTTTCCAAAAAGGATGAAATAGATGAAGTTGAGCCTCTTTACAAAATGTTGAATTCAGAAGATCAGATAATCTTGTCAAACATACTTGATAATTCAATGGATCAAGAAATGATTCCTGGTCCGAGTGGGAGTTATGAATCTCAAAATTCTATAGAGGGAATCTGAACTTCAAATACGTAAGAGTACAAGAGAAGGTGTACCTAAACGATCTTATGAGATTGAGGATTATGTTTTCTTGGTATCTCCTACAGAGTTGGATGAACCTAGCCTTATCAAGTCTTGAAAGGGATGAATGGTTAAAAGCGATGAAAGAAGAATTAGAGTCCACGAAACCAACAAAGTCTGGGATCTAGTTGACCTTTTCAAGGAACGTAAAGCTATTGGGACTAAATGGATTCTCAAAGTTAAACGCAAATCGGATGGGTCAATAGAAAGACACAAATCATGATTGGTAGCAAAAGGTTTTATTCAAGAAGTTGGAATAGATTATGAGGAAATTTTTTCACCAGTTGTGAAATTTACTTCCATACGATTACTTTTAGCTATTGTTGCACGTTTAGATCTATAATTACACCAAATGGATGTGAAGACCGCTTTTCTCAATGGAGAATTGAACGAGGAAATCTACATGGAACAACCAATAGGTTTCGTTGTTAAAGGTCAAGAAAAAAAAAGTTTGTAAATTGAAAAGATCAATTTATGGCCTAAAGCAATCTTCAAGGCAGTGGTATTTGAGATTTCATAAGGAGGTGATGTCATTTGATTTCACCATGATCGATGAAGACCATTGCATCTATGTGAAAAAGTCCAAGGGAAATTTTGTAATTCTTTCTCTTTACGTAGATGATATTTTATTAGCTTGAAATAATTTGGAGTATGTGAAAATTGTCAAGTCATGACTTTCAAAATCTTTTGATATGAAAGATATGGGTGAAACATACTATATATTGGGTGTTAAGATCCATATAAAATGTTCCAAGAAATTTTTGAGTTTATCTCAACAAACTTATATAAAGAAAATATTAGAACGCTTTCGAATGAATAGTTGCAAATCCACGGATACTCCTATAGCTAGGGGTGAAACTTTAAGCCTTGAAATGTATCCAAAGACTAAAAAAGAAAAGGAAGACATGTCTCGAGTTCCTTATTCTAGTGTTGTCGGGAGTTTGATGTATGTTATGATGTGTACTCACCCAGACATTTCTTATGTCGTGAGTCTAGTTAGCAAGTATCAATTCAATCCTGGAAGAGATCATTGGAAAGTTGTAAAGAGAATATTCTGATACCTGAAGGGAACTGCAGATCATACATTGTTTTATAGTGGATCTGATTTATTCATAAGAGGTTATACAGAGGTTGATTGGGCTGGTGACCGGGATGATAGAAAATCAACATCCGGTTATGCTTTCTTATTAAATGGTGGTGCTATTTCATGGAAAAGTAAAAAGCAAACTTGCACAATTCTTTCAATCATGGAATCTGAAGTTGTGGCTTGTGCGTTTGCAGTACAAGAAGTTGTTTGGTTAAAGAGATTCTTTGAGAATTTGAGTATTGCAAAGAATTCTAAGGGTCCAATGATTTTATATTGTGATAGTCAAGCAGCTATCGCGTACACAAAGGATCCTAAGAATCACAACAAGACCAAACACATCGACATCAAGTACAACTTTGTGAGAGACGTAGTGGCAAGTGGAGAAATAACTTTGCAATACATTCCTACACGTGAAATGATAGTTGATCCTTTTACGAAGGCCATCTGTAGAGACTTGTTTGAAAAACATGTTAAGGCTCTAAGTTTACGTAGAGTATGATGATATTTCAGTATTGTAAAATGATTTGATTGTTATAATATTCTCTTCTAAATAAAACTATTGAATTTAAGTTCATATGAAGTATGCATGTGATAGTTTGTAAAAAATAAAGTGTGTCGAACAAGTCGTAAGATTTGCTCTCTCACACGAGAAAATCGCCTCTTACATCGGGGAATGTGAAGAGATGAGTTTCACCACCATTTTATGACTTGTTTTGTGATCCAGACGAAAGTTTCTCCACGAAAATGAGTTTAAGGATCGCTAAAGAAAGAAAATCGGGTTAAACATATGTAGGTGTTTAGACCAAGATCTGTACGATGTTGAATAATCGAAAGAATGAGACACATACATCAATTTAGGGTGTAAACATTGTAGTACGTGTTTCATACCATCGATCAATGGGTCAATGTAAGAATATTCCCTGCTTCTTCATTGTGTGAGACCCAGAAAAGTTAAAATGACTTTTCAATGAAATACCCTTTGACCTTTTGTTGTTTGTTGAAGTTTCAATCGGTGTTGCTACTTTAGCATGTTACTAATAGCCATGAGCGATTCAGCAATGCAGTACATGTCTTGGAAAGCAGTTGATATGGAACATATAGATTTGAGTAGAAAGGGAAGATGAATAAATGAACAATTCAACCTGTATACATAAGCCGGCTATTACACTCGAGTGTAATTGTGTGTATAAAGTTAAACATGAACTCGAGTTCACCTCTTTAAGAGGTTGAGGGATCGAATAAGTAACTACTGAAGTAGTGAATGATGTCTGGGGTATTGTGAGTAATAGTGTCCTTAAAATAGTAGCGAATTCTTTCCACATGTGATTGAATTCCTAAGTAGGGCTTGTAAAACCTTAAAGGTAAGCTCTTTATGCTCACAGGTCACACAAACTATTTGTCGTATGAATTGTGTGTCTGATTGATACAATATTGACTTGGGTCTTGTCCATCATGTGCGAAGTGGGAGATGTAAGTTTTGGGTGGTAGGTCTCCCGTGTGGACCGACCCGATCTGTTTTATGCCTTATCCAATTAATTAATTAATTTGGATAATCCTTTTAAAAGGATAACTGTTCTACCTCTCCTTAAAAGACTCCTAGTGGGAGTATTTTGAAAAGGACGTGAAACGTGAAAAGGGTGGAGAGGAAAATGTGAGAAACAACAAAGAAAAAGAAAAAAACTAGCAATCCTAGACAAATCAATCAACACAGACAGAAGACTTCTAGTTTGTGAACAAAGATCTTTATTCCCTAGTGATTCAAAGAGGGACTTCAGTGCAATCCTGTCAAAGTAGCAAAATCAACGACGTCCGCTACAAATTACAAGGAACACATCTCGATGTTGATTTGGCTTATCATTCATTCATTCAGAATAGTGACATACCTGAAATAGCTTTTCCATAAGATTATAATAGTATATCCTTAAGAATTAAGATTGTTGTAAATCTTACAGAAAATACTTTCACCATGAACACTTGTATTGAATTCACCAAAGCTTGTACTTCACCACGAACTCTTGTAGGAAATTCCCATAACTTGAGGCGTGTCGAAAGACACTATCCTTAAGGATATTTCACTCGGTATGGGTGTATCCCCAGGATACAACAAGCTCTTCTAGTATAAACTAGGGGCCAGAAACTAACAAAGATTCTTTATTATAAAACCCAACACAAGGATTTTGGAGAAAGAATATTTGTATACTTCACTTTGTCTCTGCCAAAAAATAAGAGGTGATGACACTATATATAAGAATAGGATTCGGCCAGAAAATGGGTATTGAAAGACTTTAGGACAATAATAGTAATTCTAATTAATTTCTTTAATGACAAATTATAATTCAATGTCATCAATGCTCCGATTGTCAACAATGAGTGATAATGGAGGAATAATTAGGCTAATTAATATTGTGATATAGCTGCCAATATTAGAATATATGGAAATAAAGATAACAGCTATATTGAAATAAAATAATATTTTCTTTCAAGTATAATAGGAAACATAATTCCTTTTGAGATACTAGAATCATTTTTCCAACAAAAAATAGTGCATTTTTTCACAACAAGTTATCATACAATTTGTTTTTCTCATTGAAATTGGTTATAGGATCTCAAGTCCCCAGGTTGGATTTCCTCATATATGACTCAAGGATTTATAGACTTCAATCTCCTTTCTCTTGATGTGGTCCAGACCTTTTATCTTATTAAAGTCTTAGTAAGAGGATCTGCAAGATTATCACACGATTTGGCATAACTAATATTAATGGTACCACTTGTCAAATGCGATCTTACATTACTGTGTTTCCTACTTATAGGTCTGGATTTACCATTGTGAAAACAATTCTGAACTCTATCAATCACAGAAGTGCTATCACAATGAATCAAAATACAAGGAATTGATTTTTCAAAATAAGGTATTTGAAATAATAAATCTCTTAACCAATTCTCTTCCTCACTAGCTGAAGCTAAAGCAATTAGTTCAACCTCTATGGTAGAGTTAGCAAATATAATTTGCTTCTTTGATCTCCAACAAATAGCACCACCACACAAAGTAAAGATATAACTAGTGGTAGAACATGTATCACCTGATAAAATGTTACAATTTGCATCAGAAAAGCCTTCAAGTACAGTATGATACTTATTTATGAATTAATCACACATTTTTGTCCCAATTAAATATCTCATCACTTTTGTTATAGCATGACAATGCTCATTACCTAACTTCCTTAAAAACATGCTAAGTACTCGTACTGTATATGCAATATTAGATCTAGTGCAATCAGTCACATAACTCAAACTTCCAATTAAACTAACAAATTCCTTTTGATTTATTACATCATTTTCACTTTCAACAAGAAATAAGTGAACAGTTGAATCAAAAAGAGTTGCAACAGGTTTTCAATCAAGAAAGTTATATTTTTTCAATATTTTCTTAACATAATGTGAATGGTCAAGGAAAATTTCATCACATGTTCTTGTAATTTTTATTTCGACAATATAGTTTGCTTCACCAAGATCTTTCATATTAAATGGCTTCTAAGGATATTTTAGTTTCATCAATAACATTCATGTTAGAGCCAAAGATCGATAAATCATCAACATATAGGCAAATAATAACATGTGAATTATTACATGACTTATGAAATACGTAATTATCACACTCATTTGTTTTAAAACTCTTTTCGATCCTGAAGGAATCAAACTTTTCATGACATTGCTCAGGTGCTTATTTCAAGCCATATAGGGATTTATTAAGTTTACACACTTCACTTTTTTGGTCTGCTTCAACAAAAAAATTGGGTTGATCCATAGAAATTTCCTCATTTAGATTTCCATTTAAAAAAGTAGTTTTTATATCCATTTGATGAATTGCAAATAAAAAATTGCAGTTATAGCAATTAAAAGTCTTATGGATGTAATTCTTGTTACTGGAGAAAAAGTATCAAAAAATTCTAGATGTTCTAGCTGTTTAAAACATGTTGCAACTAGTCTAGCCTTATATTTATTAATAGATCATTCGGTTTCAACTTTTTTGGTAAGACCCATTTGCAACCAACCTGGTAGTAAATCAACTAACTTCTAAGTTTTATTAGAAATTTCTGATTCCATTTTATCACTTACAACCTCTTTCCAAAAATAGAATCATTTGAAGATAAAGATTCTTTCAAATTGAGAGGGTCATCTCTAACATTAAACACATAAAAATCAGGACCAAATTTTTTTCTACTTCAGCTCTTTTACTTCTTCTTAACTCAAAAACATCAATTTCTTTATATTTAAAAGTAGAAGTAGAAGAATTAGGTAGTGACAAAATATTTTGTTCAATCCTTTGACCCCCACGATATTTAGAATCAAAAGGGAATTTATTCTCATGAAAAATAGCATCACTCAATTATATTATAATAGTATCTTCAAATTAAAAAATCTATAGGATGTATTATTTGAAGTACAACCAAGAAAAAAACAAGAATTAACTTTCTTACCCAACTTTGTAATCTTGGGAACCATTAGTCTCGCAAAGGCTAGACAACCAACTCTTAGATATTCCAAACATTGCGTGTAGCCTTTCCAAAATTCAAAATTTGTCAATTTAGATATTTTATGAGGAACACGATTCAACATATAACAAGTGATGCTTATCGTGACCAACGACACTAACCTACAGTACGAGTGTCTACAACAGATATGATAGTTTATAAATTCTTACAGCTGGCTGTAAATATTTTACTTCCTGGGGCTAATTCTATTCCTGACATTTTCCAATATAATACTAATGATTTATCTATATTTCTATCATTTATTGCTACTGAATAATTAGCACTTATTATAAACTTAATTTTTTGGTAGATTAAATTTCCTTTTACCGCACTTATTATACTTCTTTCTATTGGTTCTACTATTCTGTCATCCGCCAAATATATTTCTATTGGTATATCTATTCCTTCTCTAAA